>NC_136883.1:2530876-2575876 GCF_949152265.1 Phoxinus phoxinus | reverse complement strand
TGAGTTGCTCAAATCTGTGGTTTATTAATAAAGATAGCACCTATTTAAAAAATTGTTGTGAGATCCGGGCGCTCGACGCTCATGTAACCCGCCTTACCTCAGCTAGTCCTCCTGACGTCTGCCGCTGCTAAACGAGAAATGTTTAAATTCACAATCTATAGCTCCGGTTCTATTATATGAAACATATAAGTTAAAATACATCAATGACTCGTTATAACGTAGTGTCTGCAAGTGTCAGTGTCACATTCATAGTTAACATATAGCTGAACAATGTCATTCCTTCTTTCACGCAGGCATTTAGTCATATTACAAAATAATTTTGGCCAAACAGTCAAAATGACATTACTGAAAAGTGGGCCTGGCCCCGTTTATCACGTCACCATGTGACAGCAGCAAGCAGGCTCCTGATTGGTTAACGAGGCGCGAATTGATGGCAAAATTATTTAAAGGGGTCATGACATGGTTTTTTTTATTTTATTATTATGTTCCCTTAGGTGCAATTATAGTATTACTATAGTTTTTTTTACAAAAAACTTTTAAAATGTAGTGATTTATTACCTTTTTCCACCCTGTTTCTCATCCTCTGATTCAAACAGTCTGTTTTGGGGGTGTTTCCCCTTTAAGAGTTCAGTGTTAACGCCCACTGTTATGATTGGCTAACGTCAGTGCCTATGCATCAATTATTAACGCCCCCAGCCAGAACATTTGCGGATTCAGCGTATTTAAAAAGTAGTTTAAAGTTTTAAATACATTACTTACAGTTTGCGTCGTCGTTGTTGAGCCCAGAATAGTCGGCACAGACTTATCTTTGAGCAACAGTTTTCTGGCAAAGCCAGCATCATTTTGGGATTTGTTCTCAAAACAGTCATCCTTCAAATGTATAGAACAAACGCTAAAACTAACACTGCCGTGACTGAGACGTCCGCAAAAAATAAAGTGCATCCATTTTCCCTGACGTCTGGATCTTTCGCAGCGTATTCAAAGATGTTGTTTGTCCACAGCCAGGAACAGCACATCTGCGGCATCGTCATTTCCCTGTACACAGACCCACTCGCTGTCCGTCGACTGAACACTTGTGAGGCGTGCGGCGCGCGGGCACGACAATGATACGAAATGAGCGTAGTTGTCTTGCGCTTAAAGCGTAGTTGTCTTGCGCTGGAGGCGGTCATATGCAAACGCTGGTACGTCACTTCGTACCGTGACGTCACTTCTTACCATGGATCCAGAACGAGCTGTATTTAGAGCTTGATTAAATAAATGATTCGTTTATAATGGGGAGGACGTCTTAAGCTATGAAACTTGCAGGACGTTTTAATGGTACAAAGACCTCTTCTATACCAAAAGATCAAGGCAAATTTGGTTTCTCATGTCTTGACCCCTTTAATGCACAAAGCACCACCCGCGCGTACCGCGGCAGACAAATTCGTGTCTACCGCGCCGTGCTAAACGCCTCATTCGCGCCGCGTAAACGCGTTTTTACATTGACTTAACATTGAAATCACTCGCGCCAGACGCTCTATTCGCGTTTGGTGTGAACGCAGCATTAGATCCCACCTTCCCTTCAAAGCGTCTTCAAAGCCACGCACAGCAGGGAGCAAACAAAAGCGCCACGAGAGACGGACCAAATGCATGATTGGACGAATCATGCATACTACATATGCATACATATAAATACATTTAGACCACTTAAATTAGTGATTGCTATCAGGATGTAAAGAGACTAGCTGCCTTTAACGTTCTCAGAACTCATTCTAGCATGGTTCTCTCAAAGTTATGAACAAACATACATTATTTATACATTGACCATGGAAAGTTTAACATCAGTAGGGCCCTATCATACACCCGGTGCAATGCAGCGCCAGGCGAGTGTGTTCTGCTAGTTTCAGCCCGACGCAGGTTTCATTTTCACGTCCTGCGCCACGTTGTTTAAATAGTAAATGCATTTGTGCCCGTCTGTGGCCCACGGGCGGCTGGTCTGAGAACGAGTGTGTGTTCTGGCGCATTGTTGGACCGTTGCTATTTTGAGGAACTGAAATAGACTGAGCCGTTGACCAAATGTGGCGCAGTATATATATTTTTTGTTATTTAAAGAGCGCATTAGTAATATACGCCTAGGCGGGTCCACAACGCGCGTACACTCTGATTATTACACACACACTCTGATTATTACACACACACTCTGATTATTACACACACAGGGACGCCCAGCAGCACACAACCATGCCAAATATTACAAATAAAAGAATTACAACGTAAAAGATTATTCTAGTGTACATAAAGATATGGTATAATGTCCCGTAGATGGTCTTGAACTTCGCGCACGAACTGATCCGTTGCTCTCTGAAGAAGCGTTCAGTTTTTCCGCTTGCAAATTCCGCCATGTATAGCGAATCCACCATGGCGCGAGCGCAACTGGCTTTTAAAGGGAATTGGAGATGAGACTCTGATTGGATTTGTTCACGTTGCGCCCAAAACACACCCATTACTCATTAAAGTAAGGGTTTCAAGTGCGCGCGCGCGTGTGTGTGTGTGTGTGTGTTAGCAGCTGCGATTACCTCAGACACACAGAAACTGTTCTGCCTTTAATGTTAAAACAGAGTCAGACAAAGATGGAGAGACTCAAGAAGAAGTGACAACATGTAGAAGCAACAGGACGTCTCTGAATGGTTAGTTGATGAATTCATGTTGCTGATGTGGCGTTAACTATCTTCAATTAGCATATTCTGTCGTGATAATCTATAAATCGCTCGTATAGGAACTGTTGTGAGATCCACACAGAGGGACTTTCTATTGCATGTGAAAAGACGGATGCTAAAGTTTGAGCTGACTCACAAATGTGCTCGACTACAACAACTCTTCCTCTCCTCAACATGGACTGTGTGTTCAGGGGGCGGGGCTTATGTACATTTTAGGGTTGCTGATGTCACTAACCCGGAGGAATGTCGTGTAGTTCCTACCAGCCGTTTGCTGTAGTCCTTTTCTGTAAAAGCGAATATCTCCCTTTGCTCTGAACTTTGAGGGTTGTAACTCTGCAGATGTTGTTTATGATCAAACAGCAACATTACACACTAACTACAGTTAGAAAAGTGAAATCATACTCAACCACCCCTTTAAGAGAATAGAGACGAACCTTTTACCCTTGTAACCAATCAGATCAACGTGTGATCGTCAACCAGTGGATCTCTGAGTGAGTGAGTGAGTGGAGACAGGGCTCATTTGCATATTCATAGAACCACGTATTCTAAATGAGGCAAGAGTGTCAAGTTATATTTATAATATTTTAAGGCATGAAGACTTTTTTTTCTAGGAAAAAATCTTTTAAATATGTAATTTTGATGATCAGAGATGAGCTTTAGGAACAAAATTATTGATTACATGGGGACTTTAAAATTCTTGTAACCAATTTTTTTAACAACATTAAAAAAAATTACATTAATATAACTTAATTGAAACATTAGCAAAACGTTTTTAGAACATATTTTTGTAAGCAGGGTTTTTTCTTGTGACAGACATATCGAGCTGTCAGTCAGGCAAAAAGGATTGGTGTCAGAAGAAGTCCTGCAGCGACCTGAGCCAGCGAGGTTACAGGTGCAGTCATAAAAACACTTTTCCTTTTCATTTATCTCTGTCACACACACATGCACACACACCAGAGTTGGTCTCCTCATGCGGGATCAAAACACACACCAGCGCCTGAAGCCGTCGCTGTCATGTTCAAAACCAGAGCCTCTGAGCGGGAGATTAAAACTATGACATGACATGACATCTGAACGAATGCTGTGAAGGTGAAGCACAGCTCAGGCGACTCGCACTACGAGACAAGTGTGGCTTAATTCTGTCCTTAACAAAAGAAATCTATTGCCAACTGTTACATTATTAGATGTAGAGTGTGTTTTATTGTATATTATTGAATTTGAATACTGTATTTATCCATGCATTAGTTCAAACGTGTATATACGTACAGCCTTCTAGTGCTTAAAGGCGCAGTGTGTAAGTTAGTTTGTAAGTTTTGCCACTAGAGGTCGCTTATTCAAAACAATAACAGGCGTGGGATCATGGGAGTTGTGGTCTTCACCTCCACAGCTGATGGAAAGTAATCAGATGTGACTCAGGCAGAAATCATGTTAATGGATGAGCTAATGTATCAAAGTTGTATTAAAGTAACACCAAGTAACTTTTCCTCTGCGGTCACCCTACTGGTTGGAAGCGGAATTGTCCATTAGCGCTGTCGTAAATAATTTAGCCTACCGCAGCTACTGTCGCACACGCACGTGCACGCTCGCTGTTGATCTCCAGCGTCCGAATTTGAGGAAGTGGTGGGGGAAGTGGCGTATGCCGTAAAGCACTCGAATTTTTTAGCTCTTTTTGTGCACGGGTTCCGACCCGAAACCCGAAGTTACATAGTGCCAGTAAAAGCGATACAGACCACGTCAGGCTATGGCAGACGTGTCATTTAACTTATTTTAAGTCGATGTACCATCACATCACACCAAGGGTCTTGGAAATATATTATGAAGGTTGAAAAACTACTTAGTGTTACTTTAACGTGGAATGAAGCAGGACGGGGCTTATTATGTTTATATGCCACTGTCGGCCGTTGCCGCTCCTTTCGTTTATGTTTATTTTACGATTATGTTTAACGTCCGCCTCTTGAACTTTGTTACAGTTACGTTTGATCACTTAAATCAGCATTATTTTATTTATATAATAATAGAAATAGCCACAAGTGCTGAATTGTATACTCATACAGTTTATCTGACCAATTCAAATTGTGAGGTAACTCAGCGCTGTTGTAATTTATCAAGACAATTATACTAAAATATAGGCTACATTTAAGTGTGTTGAAAGTTATGATATAATGTTACTCTGCGTTCGCTCGGTGGCTGCTATGAGACACTTGTGGCACATATCAGTAAGCTAGATTAAAGGCACACCGCAGAACTTTTGGCCACTAGGGGTGCTAGACCTGTAACTTTCACGTCGAGCGCCCCAAGCGCCGCAGCACTGTCGCAAAAGTCAAGAAGACATCCACGATCCCTCTCGCGTTTTCTCTTTTTGTGCCTCCTCAGAAGCAGTTTTAAACTTTTCCTTGCCTCAGCCATGGAGTCGAGCAGGCGGAACAATAGTAGCAAAAGCGTTAGCTCCTTGAGCATATCAGAGCTTGTGGTCATGTGACGGTCGTAAAGTGATTCGTTCTCCAGGCATTCTCCAGGTCACATGACCTGACCAAAGACGGTGCGTCTTCTCCAAACTTACAGAGGCGGTATTTCAAGAGGGCGGCCCCGCTCGGAGCATTGATAGTGTCAAGCGCTGTATATTGGCCTGAGGAATCATTTAAAATAACTCATATGCTTCAACTCTTTAGGTCACAAAGTCCGCGGTGTGCCTTTAATATGAGAACATCATATTATTAAAAGCTGGATGGCTAAATGGCATGCGGTTGATTGTAAAATATATTGACGGTAAATGCTGGATTACGGTTACTAATAAAGCTCTTTCTGATTACGCTGTGTTAGGCCTTTAACAAAATAGCATTGTCTCAGGTGTGGTACAAACAGGTTACTGCGGTAAATCCATCAAACAAGGGATTCAAACAATAAGACTAACCGCAGGTATCCAAACAGTTGCTTATAATAAAACACAAACCCCTGGTTTGTTTTGTCCCAAAATTCACATCAGTAATGTTTTTTTCCTAAGGCACATTTATAAAAGCTAATTAAAAGTCTTCTTAATTGAACTAAGACCTAATATGGCTTAATCTAAACGTTGTCTGTGAAACCAGGCCGTAATATATTAAAGGGGTGATGAACTGAGAAATCAAGCTTTTGACATAAGAGGTCAACATACTATAAGAATATCCTGTAAGTTTCAGAACTGAAAACTTCCTTGTTAGTCCAATAAAAGCTTTTCATGACAGCAGGCCCAGCGAACGGCTGGCTTTTCAGAGTGAGGATCTGTGACGTCACAGGGTGTCAAACCCCGCCTCCGCAGAAGAAGATCGACGCCCACTTCAACACCGCCTGTTTAGCCCCGCCCACCGATTCACGCATCACATGAAACTCATTATAATATGCAAACCTGTTATCCAATCATAGCAGTGGGCGTTTACTTCCAAGTCTTCAATGCGGCACGGTAGAAAATAGCCTATTACTTACTCATTTAGTTGTTTTTGAATGTAAAAATCAAGCGAACGTCATAAGTTGACCTCAGACAGCTCATGACCCCTTTAAAGGGACAGTGTGTAGGAATTACTCCCATCTAGCGGTGAAAGTGTATTTTGCATTCAAACGAATAGTGCCTCGCTTTTGCAACGCGTGCAACTACGGTAGCCGTTATGTACCAAGAAGCGATGACAACAATAGTCCTTCGTCGAGTTTAACTATATGCTACATGTTCTGCTGTTGTGCTGCCTATATAATGAATTACACAACCAAGCAATGAAAAAAAAGCTTGTAATTTAGACCGTAACATTGACTTACCCGTCGAGAAGAAAGCAGGAACTCCAGAGTCCCTTTCAAAGTCTTTCTCCTTCATTAGCTCTCTCCACCTGTGTAAAGCTATCCCGTTATTTACACTCGTTTTGAATTCGCCGGTCACGTTTCCCTTTAAATAAAATTTTGCCATTTCTCCTGTGACTCGGCATAAGTAAGATCCTGAATTATGAAGTACGTGCAGTGCGGCCTTTCAAATGTACCGGGGCAGTGACACGCATTACTCTCTCCTCGTCCGTTTCAGTGTCAGTCACGTTACGCCGGCTCTGGACGAACACGCGCTGTGGAAACGTGTTGAGCTAGGCTAGTGCTTTTTGTCCCTCTCTGCCAGGGGCGGAGTGGCAATCGGGAGAGTCGGGACTTTTCCCGGTGGGCCGGTATTGTTTTGAGGCCGCGAGGGCCGGTCTGATAATAATTATACATTGCAAGTTAGCAACACCATCCGGCGGCCTGATGTGCGGCCGCTGCCCGCTGGTCAAGCTGTGCAGCCTCTCTCTTTTTTCATCTCGCTGCATCTGGAAAAAATGAGCGCGTCGCTTCAATTATGAGCGCACTTGCCGCGCGCCTACATTTGAAATAACGAACTCGAGCGCGCAAAAGACGCAATATGTGAACGGCCCCTTGGTAGCGTACTGGTAGCTCGCAAGCGACGTTTTGGAGACCCCTGGTCTAAATGATGGAAAGGCAAAAAAGAAAAGGGAAAGGTGGCGTTGAGAAGGGCAGACTCAAAAGGTAGCAATTCAATAAACAAATCAATCTAACCATATGTGACCAGTAGCGGTGGCTTTCTTAATCTAAATCTATTTTATAGATTCATAACTCCACATGGTGTAGTCTACGTGATAACGCAGGTATACGCCGTATAGGAAATGCCAAGTATTTCCGTATACCCACTAAAAAAAGCGTGAGGATACGTAACAACTTCGTTTTGTGACAGAACTTTCACACTTTCATTCATAAATTCACCGCGTCTGTGTTTGCAATGGACACAGATCAAATCGCGTGAATATTAAAAACTCAAAGAGACTGCAGTTGTTCAACGCGTCTCTGGGAATGAGCGCTCAATGTGTGCTCTACTACACACACACACACACTGAAGCAAGCGCGTGCTTGTGTCAGCGCTTCACTGTAGCTATGAGGACATGATGTAGGCTACACATGACACATGAACTTCATCACAGAGCTGCTATGAGAGTCACTTCATGAGAATTTCACCATTTCATTTGATAAAACTATCGCCATTCATTCGTATCATACACACACAGAAACTGTAATGTCTTTACGACAACCTGTCAAAATAAAAGTTCGGTATAAACTCAAAGAAATTATGAAAGAAATTGCACAGTAAAATGTACTGTAAAATAATAATAATGATGAAATCTATTAAAACTTATTTTAAAAAGGAATATCACACAAGTTTTCATACATGTTTTAATTTAAACAGTAAACTTGCCAAAACAATAACACAATTTTCTTTCAAAAGCACCATTTCTAAAAGTAAATTTGTATTTGTGCCTATAATGTTTTATTTTTTATTTTTTTTATTGTCAGCTGATAAAACCTGTCACAGTATACTCACTACAAAAAACTAGACTACACCACTGTAACTCCCCCTGTAGGGCCGGTGGTCTACGAAATTTCCCGGTAGATTTTTTGGTCCCACTCCGCCCCTGCTCTCTGCTATTATAGTTTTTCAAAATGGAGGAACGACATGGAAGCCTCTGTGGAGTTACCCGTCCCATGTAAATTAAGATAGGAAATTCTACGAGGATAAGTCGGATCATTGGGAGAGGTAATTGTACACCATCGAGGACATATTTACGAATAAATACATTGATTTTAGTTAATAAAATACTTAAAAAACTACACAGTGTACCTTTAAAGCGACTTGAAACCAGAAATCGAGGGTAATGTGGATGTGACGTCATTGACACATTGACTCAGGTTAAAATATCTGATTTATAGACTTAAACCTTATTGGAAACATTTGGGAAATCTAATACAAAATACAAAAGTTCTACTGGTTTTTGGATATTTTATTCCACAAACCGTATATTGTGCATTTAAGCCATTAAGCAAACTAATAAAGGGTGACAGAAGTCTAAAGTTTCAGTTCAAATGACGTACTCAGCTTTTTACTGTGCTTTGGGGCAGGAGATGTGAGTTTTCTCTCTTCACTGCATTTCAACACTCCTCATGGCTTTATGAGGCACGTGATGCATCTGCTCTCATCAGCCTCAAGCAGATCCGCAGCTTTTGGTATCACTTAATAAAGCAAACGTTCACAAATAGCTTCAGCCAGAAGGTTAATAATATCTAACAGTTTGAAGTGAGTTCAGGCTTGGAGCAATACGACGTCTGTGAATGACAGATTGCATCAAAGAGACTGATAATCCCTTCTTGCCCAGAAGAAGCTTTATTTTATCAAATAAAAGCATCAATGCATATCCTACGTACGTAATCATTTTTCATAATGGTATTTTTCTGTGCCATATGTTTTAAAATGCACTTTTTATTACAGTGCATAAACTCAATAATGCCTGACAGAGAGGTGTGATGTCTCTTTAGTGAAGGTTGTTTTAAAGAGCTGGGTATGTTATGTTTGTAATAATTTGAAAGATTTTGTAATATGATGTTCTGGCCCTTAAAGAGGAAGCGAGGACATTCATGAAGTGAATAATTCAGTAGATATGTCATCTTGGATGATGAATCTTGATGCGGTCAAACTGGGACAGTCATTCTTAAACATTGTTTAACTATTATAATTATCATTATTGCTTTTTATTATATTACTACTAACTGTTTGCACACAAATTATTCAAGAGTTTAGTAGGGCTTTAACATCTGGTAAATTAAGCCACGTTTCGTTTAAATCAGGTTAAATAATGTTTTGTTTAAATCAGTTTACATAGTAATGTCCATAATTCAGAAGCACGTGATGTGAAATATAGGTCTGCGCAGTAGCCGAGGGTGTTGCATAAATGCTCCTGTCATTACTCGTCATCGCATCGCTTGCATGTGTCACATGACGCAGCGCATTTGCTTGCGTCCAAAAACAGCTTTTAGCCAAATAAGATGTAATTCAAGCAAGCCAATCAGTTCAAAATCATTACAAAAAAATAAAATAAAATAAAAAATAACCTAGTGCGTCATTCACCCTGATTCTGGAAACCGATGAAGAGTCATTTCATCTGAATATCAGCATTTGTGAGGTTTAGTCAGTCGGAATGGTTTTGAGGTTAATTAATCTAATTGTGTGTCTCTGGAAAAATAGTTCTGACATTGGTATCATGTTGAATATCTACGTTTTTTTTAATGAGGGGTTTGTGGACACATTCATGTTTTTAGATTTGTGGAGTAAAAGTTATAGTTTTTTTTATTTTGAAGTAAAAAGGATAAAACTAGAACTATTTGGGGTAAGATGAGCCAGTCAGAATTGGCACAGAAGGCACCAAGTGGCATGTTTATTATTATATGTCATAAGTATTGTAATTAATTATTGTTATTATTTCCATGAATTACATGTACATTTCAGACATCTGGCCTCTTTGAATAATTTTACATTTTGTTCTAACCTATAGCCTAGGCCTAAATTAGCAATTTTTTCTACTAATTTACTATAATACCACGTTGGCTTATGCATCATCATTCTGCACATGCTAAACTTATATCTAAATATGTTACAATTTAAAAGTAAATGCTCATTATTATTAAGAGGGGGGGGGGGGGGGGGGATGAATTAATCTTCCCTCATGTTATCCTATATGTAAATATTAATGCGTAATTGTTTGTAATGGTCATATATCGTGATTCTGTTGATTTACTAAATTGAGGAGTGTTGTGTTATAGTGTTTGGAGAGATTAAGCCTATAATTGGGTCAATATTTATCAAGGCTATATTAATATTTCAGGGTGTTATCATTGGTGCTTCATAATAGGCTAACTGCGCAATAGTTTCGTTTCATCAGTTATTGATTAGATATAAGCATCACCGCAAACATATATTTGTGTAATTGGACTTTTGTCTCCAAACTCAGATTTAGCCATTTGTGCTGTAACTATAATTCAAATTTTTTAAAAAAAGGAATATTGTTTACAGCCCAATAGTTAATAGGTGGTATGCAGTTCAAGTGTCAGTGTGTTTTACTGTCAAAGATAAAAAAGTTAAAGGCATAAATAATTCTTTAAGGGTGGCGTGCACGTGCATGCCTGCAGCTGAATTCGTCAGCAGAAGCGCGCCGAGCCGAGCACAGTTACGCGCGCAGAACAGCGACGCGCGCCAGGATGAGAGAGTTCAGTTCATCTCAACACAACAACATCACATCTGCAGAGAAGAAGGGAATGGAGTTATCTCTGATGGCAGCACAGGTAGGATTAACGAGCTCGGGTTGATCATGAAAGGCTGTTGTATGCGTAATTACGGGTGATTAGTTGACTCACAGATTGCTGTGGAATAGCGTGGTGCGACACTGCTTGATCGTCTCTCTCATCAATCTGCTCTTCAATGTAGAGGCTAACTTTTGGTTTCTGGTGTGCCGAGTGTTTTAACTATATTCTTCAAAAGAAAGTTAAAAGGAAACATTGAGAGACAAACCTCTGGTTTCACAGACTAGGCTTAAGCTAGTCCCAGACTAACATGCATGTCTGAGCTGGTCTAACTCAACTCAACTTGCACTGATATATCTTAAAATGTCATTTACATTGTTTTGTCTCAAGATGTGCACTAGTAATGTTTTTTATTTTTATTTATTTTTATTTTTAGGCACGATTATATAACCTACTTAAATGTCTTAATTTGACCAAGGCTTAATCCTGGTTTAATCTAAAACCTGTCTGTGTGACCATTTAAATTAGATAATAAAAACATAAAACATTATTAATCAAGCCAAAAAATTAATAAATAATGATTAGTTGCATATAGAAAATGGGGATACTCTGAAACTTATCAGTATAGTACTGTATGTAATAGTATAATAATATTATTATGCCTTCCATTCATTAATTTAAATAGTTTAAGTTAATTTAATGGAAATTGAAAAAGATGTCAACCTATGCTTAATAATAATCAGGGCTTGACATTAACTTTTTTGCTCACCGGCCACATGGCCAGTGGTTTTCCAAAGTTACGAGACACTCAGCATTTTCACTGGCCATTATTTTGACATCGATACCATGGGGAAAAACTGTCATATGGATATTTTTAATAATATGTCATAATTTGACAGCAGGCATTGCCTGACGCACAGATCCACTATACTGTTACACATGCGTTTTCTTTCTCAACTGTTTACTTTCACTTAAAACATTCTGACTGCGTTTACATGAATACTGGCCAAGACTGGCATTTTGTCATTATTTTTTTGTGTATTTTGACTGTTTAAGTGCAATAAGCAGCGAAAACTAGCTTTATGTGTGTACTTTGGTTGTAATTATGTGCAATCCCACGCAGAAATTCAAGCCCTGTAACACCAACAATATTAATCCAGAGCGAATGAAAGGAGCGAGTGAGGGGAGGCGGGTTTGTGTGTCACCCGCTGTCAGAGAGCGAGATAAAGAGACGCTGGTATAGTGTATCTATTCTGTGGGAAATGAGTATTGGGAGCGCGATCTCATGAAAGTGTGTATATACTATCTATACGACGAATGTTATTTCTCGTGCTATTTATACGCCAAAAATAGTTTTTGCATGCATATGATACGCACTTTATTGCGTGTATACGCACACACTCCCCACCCCTAATCCTACCCAACACTGCAAAAACATCTAACCTCTCCAACGCATAATTTTCTAGTGACTGGTCACATCTAAATTTTTCAATTGGCCCAAGTGAAATTCTGTTTGTTGATCAAATTAAATTTGCAGAATGTCACTTGGGCCAATTGAAAAATGTAGATGTGACCAGCCACTAGAAAAATGAGTTGGGGAGGTTAGATTTTTGTTTTTACAGTGAAGGGTTTTCAGTGCGTAACATATGCACTCAAAAAACATTTTTGGCGAATAAATGGTACGAGAAATAACATGCGTGGTATAGATACGCACTTTCATGAGATCGTGTTGGTATTGGAAGCGTTTCAGATATTTCTGTATCGAAAAATTGCGTATTTATTGCACTTAGTTTATTATTTCAGATGCCTTTTTAAAAGACTACAATTGAAAAATGTATATATTATATATCAATTCCAACCCGCCAAAGTGGCTGTGTTACACACCACTGCTGAAATACAGGCGAGTTGATGGGTGTTGATGTCGAACACTGCTAATATTGCAGAACACCTGAGAAGTGAGTGAATGTAGTGAAGCATCTGGTGATGAAGCGGATTAATCATCCTGCTTTTCTTTGGGCACTTTATTATCAAGTGTTAATTAGAATTGGCCAACGGTCACATCTGTTCCCCAACTCGTACAGTCCTGACCAAAGATGGACGTTCGTGACCACGGACAGCCATGTGTCCGCACTGAAGTTCCCATCACTGGAAATGTTCTCTCAGTTATGAATAAACGTTCTTCCAGTAACATTAATAGAACGTTAGTGCAAAGTTATCTGGTCTTTAATAATGTTCTCAAAACATAAGCACAAAATAATTATCATAACTAAACTTATAACTATCATAACTTAATGTTTCGGACTCGGAGAACATTCAAAAGTAATGTTCCCTTCCCAATGTGTTTGAAGAATGTTTGCATAACCAAGTGAGAACAGAACATTCAGAAATAATATTTCTTAGAACATATTTTTTGTTAGCCGGTTGTGAAGCATTGGTGACACTAAAAAAACAACATGATTTTATTTTATTTCATGACTGTCAGAAGCGCTTGCTTCTGATTGGTCAGATATTTTTGTATAATGACGCTGACCTGTGAAACTGACTGTCTAAACTCTAAACATAAATAATTTCAACTCATATCAATATTTCATGACCATTTAGGTTACTTGTTTATTTTTTTTTATAGGCTGTTCACAGCTTTGAGTCAACAATATCAGTAAGTATGTAATGTGAGGTTAGGCGTTTCTTGTGTGTTTGTGAATCAAAAGTGAAGTTCTAGGTTCTCGGCTCATATTTAGCGTACGGTTCAAGGCCGCGAACATCTCTCAGCCCTTTGGAAGCCGCAATCCTTCAAGTTTACATGAAAGGCATTTCAGAGTTTCTCAAGCAAGCTCAGTGAAGAAATGACAGTAAGAACACACACTAGCATCACGCAGTGACGGATGCGACGGAGTGTGTGTAGGAAGGGTTTAGTCTGACGGGTGATTCATCCTGCACAGGTGAGCCAGAAAACTTCAAGCAAAGACGTAATGCTAATACATGTCTCTGCTGAGTATTATACGGTACTGAGGTTTCATTACCATACTATGCTTTTTATAGTGTGTTTACACAGTGTGTGTGTGTCATAGCTCAATTAGAATTACAAAACTGAATTATTCCTGTTTTGGTGCAAACACTTGACTAAAATGATCAGCGTCGATGACATATAAATATATATAGATACAGGGGTCATACACAGGGTTTAGACACTGGCCAATATAGTGTTGGAGGATTCATGCACAATATATTGAAATAATCTAAATATTGTAAATGTATATATTGCAATATGCATATAATAACTGGGGTCATGAACAAAAGACAAAGATAAAATCACTCGCTGCTTTAATAATCATCAGTAAACTGTAAAAAAAAAGTTGGTTTAACTTAAAAAAGCAAGTTACCTTGTTGCCTTAAAATTGAGTTCGTTGTAATTAAAAATTTGAGTTAATACAATGAAGAAGAATGGTTTAATAAACAGAAACTCAAAATAGTATGTTATCTTCACACATTAGTTATCAAAGTTGATTTGACAAAAGATAAAAAGTTGTGATATCAAATCATGAAAATATTTTTTTTACAGTGTATATATATTTACTTCATACAGTGAAAATGAAGTGTTTTATTTTTACATGTGATTATTCTGTTGTTAAATAATCCTAATATTAATAACCTGGTAATGATAATCCTAATGTAGGATAACCTAAACCCCGTGGTTTACACTGTTGTTAAATAACACTTCTTACGCTACAGTAAAACACTGCTGGTCACTTTCTGAAGCTGTAGAGATGTTTTCTCATCACAATAAGAATATAATTTTACATATATTTTAAGTTTATTTTGCACAGTTTAATCATTACCGTATTTATCATTATAATTTTTAAGTGCTATAATCGGATCCCCGTTGCATCTACCAAACCAGAAAACGTGAAAAGTGAAACCCAGTAACTTTGCTCTGGTGAGCCTTTCTCTGCAAACATGCCAAATAAATAAGCCGATCAGATTGCGCTTCTCTTCTGACGTATGAAGAGGATCTTATTATAATATTACCGGTCCTTAATCTGCACGCTTACACACACGGCTCCAACATTTGGTTCCTCAAGCGACAACAGAGACCAGTTCTAATGCAATGGCAGAAGATCCAGCAAAGCATGAAACTGTCCTGTCGTTGAGCACAGACGAGCACTGAACATGTCACCGCTGTCTTATAAACACCTCAGGGAACTGTGTACACTTGTGTAAAAGTTAAACATGGCGTAGTGCAGGTCGATGAGATGAATCAATATAACTCCACAACAACTACAAAAGTCATAAGTGTATCCACTAACCATTCAGAAACGCGAGGTGCTTCCTCTTGAAACTCGCATGTTTTGTTATTTCCGAAGTTTCTGAAGCACATGTACAGGCTCCGCCCTCTTCTGAATGGGGGCGGAGCAGCAGCTCATTTGTATTTAAAGGGACACACACACAAAAACTGCCGTTTTTTTTCCTCGCACCCTAACAAAGGGCAAATTTGACAAGCTATAATAAATTAACTGGGGGGTATTTTGAGCTGAAATTTCACAGGCTCGTTCTGGGGACACCATAGATTTATGGTACGCACTGCGTTGTAAATATCCTTACAACACAGTGCTGAAGTGCCAGCTAGTCTCTCCCCTGTGAAGGATCCCTTTACCACTCTACAGATAAAGCGTTGTCAGGATAATTTCGGTTTCGCGTATCTACCCCGAAGTGATACAATTCTGTCTAAAAAAATTTAAGGCAAGACAAGTAGTTTAAGGCTGGGTTTGCGCAAACCTGCGCACATATTCAAATGCACATTACTATAGAATTAATTATTAATGCGCACGTGAGCGCCATGCCGCCATCAGCGTTTCTCACAGGTTCGCGTTTAAAGTCTGTGTAGAGCGAACCAACCCGGTCTCACCCCAAAATGTCATATACTGACGGGTCTTGACCATACGTCAACATACGACGAAAAGGGTACCCCTATAACGTCTATATGAGACGCAGACATAAGCGCACCAGCAGCGCCTTCTAGCGGTACCCTAACGCATACCTAAACCCAACCATACCCGAATCGTCACACATGGACGTTATAGGGGTACCCTTTTCGTCGTATGTTGACGTATGGTCAAGACCCGTCAGTATGTGACGTTTTGGGGTGAGACTGTGTTAAGAGAACGGTGTCGTCTTAGCGGTCTCTAATTTAATAACTAATGATCGTTGCGACGGAAGTGAATCAATCAAAACTAACTTTAGCTGGAAAATATCTTTATTCAAGAACCGCTATAAAGACAAAACAATCTGTTACCTTAAATTATACGTTTATCTCTGTAAAGCCGCTTTGAAACAATCTACATTGTAAAAGGGATAGTTCACTTTAAAATTAAAATTCTGTCATCATATACCCACCCTAAAGTTGTTTCAAACCTGTATGAATTTCTTTCTTCTGCTGAACACGAAGGAAGATATTTTGAAGAATGTCAGTAACCAAACAGTTAACTGGTCCCGTTAACTTCCAAAGGTTTTTTTTTCCTACTATGGAAGTCAATGGGACCAGTTAACTGTTTGGTTACTGACATTCTTCAAAATATCTTCCTTTGTGTTCAGCAGAAGAAAGAAATTCATACAGGTTTGAGACAACTTGAGTATATGATGACAGAATTTTCATTTTAAAGTGAACTATCCCTTTAAAAGCGCTATATAAATGAAGATGACTTGATTTATATTACATCTTGTGAAAAGGGACATAATACGTCACCTTTAAACGTCCTCTGCGGAGTGATTTGCTGGCAGCGCCTGAGACGCCCCGCGGTGAGGAGACGAGAGTTCGCTCAGTGTTGCGCTAATCTCTCCGCAGAAGTAGCAGTGCTTCGCCTTCTGAGAATATAGTTCCTAGTATGTATGCGGTCAGAAGATGGCTGTGTCTCATGTGACCTTGTTATCTGTACACGCTGTGACTATACAAATTAGGGCTGAACGATTTTGGAAAATAATCTAATTGCGATTATTTTGACCAATATTGCGATTGCGATTTAATATGCGATTATTTTTTAAGCTCTTTATCTTTTATATTATTCAACAAACACAAGCAATAAATCATTGTAAAATATGGATGGGAATCTTTAGGCACCTCATAAGCCGATCAACTTTTTTTATTTATTAATTAATCTTATTAATAAAACTTTTAATATTTATTTAATGACATATGTAATTATAAGTAGGCTACTTTTAAAAATAATTACACATTAAAAAAATAAATTAATACAATTACATGTTAAGAATTTTAAATAGGCTATATAAACGAATAGCTTCAAAACATAAAAGTTATCAATAACAAAGAGGGGAAAAAACATTACAAGCAATAAACAAAGAGTGCTTTCAGTATTTAAGAGTAGTCTGAATGTTTTCCATTCAAGAGCTGTGATTAAGTGATTTTTCTTTCTAAGTTTAGATACGATAAGCTGCTTCACACTTATGCACAGATCTCTTTTGAAATATATGATGTGGTTTGTCCTGTCTGTTTAATAACTTAAGACATAACTGACTGTTTACATTAATTTCGCGTCTTAACGCATTTTGGGATGCAAGTATAGGCTATTTAACCACGTAGACAGAGTCGCTCACAGCCGCATGTGAGAGCGCTCTTCACAAAGCGGGCGTGAGTATTTGAAATTGAAAGCAGCTTCTGTCGATGGTTTTCATATTTTTATTTTTAATATATAAGTCAACTGCATTCCTAAAGACATATGATGCCTTTATAGAGCATTTGTAAGGAAAATACCGGCGGGCGGGACCGCGCACTACTAGAGTAAAATCAAGCGCGCATATTTCACAGCGAGTGCCATATGATCTTCTAGCCAGTGCAATGAAGCCCGCGAATGTCCAACAATTCGCTTCAACTTTTCCGAACTGTAGGCTATGAAAGACTATTTTTCGGAAGGTTTCGAATGTGTGTGTGTGACAGAGGAATTAGAAGCAAGCAGAATATTGTGTATAAAGCACACGCAGCGTCATCACGCATCTGTGTTTAAAGCTCAGACTCGATTCTGAAATTATCTGAATCCATACAGAATCGTTGAAGAGAATCTATAACACAATCACATAAATTAAACAAACTGTTCTTTCCTGTAGCCTATGCCAGGCCTATGCGTAGCGTGCCAAGTTGATGCTTCATCTGCGGTGCAGATTACTTTACTATCGCGTGTCACGTGACCAGAGAGTAATCGCAGCTTCTGCGATTACAAAATCGCGTTTCATCTTATCGCGATATTATCGCAAATGCAATTAATCGTTCAGCCCTAATACAAATCACAACATGTAAATAGGAAAATGTTGGCGTTATATTGTCACTTATTGGGAGCAGTATGCTAGCTGGAGCCATTTACCTCCAGTCTTTGTGCTAAGCTAGGCTAGCGGTGGGTGCGTCAGACAGTTACGGCACGCTCGGAGATGAGAAGGGTGTGTGTGGACTTATCCAACTCTGGAGGATAAGTACGGAGAATAAGCTAAAGTCTCAAAAATGTCAGTGTGTTCCTTTAAAACAAACCTGTGCTGCAGTTATGTGCCACGCTGGTCAAGTGACTGAAAACTGAATTATCTGCTGAATCCATAAAAGTAAATATCCTTAGCTTTATCACAAGAGTTTCTTCAGGGTTTTCAACCAACACTCTAAAAAATGCTGGGTTGTTTCAACCCAATTTTGGGGCAAATATGGACATACCCAGCCGTTGGGTTAAATTTTTCAATTAAATTTTTAACCCAACGTTTGGGGTTTGTCCATATTTGACCCAAAATTGGGTTGAAACAACCCAGCATTTTTTAGAGTGAAGTAGAACAGGATTTTCAGAAGCTGTGAAACGTGTGTAAGAAGAGCTGTTTAAAACTGAAAAGAAGAAATGTTACTGAAAGTGAGAATTTCCTACGGTTGTCACTGGAATAAAAGAGGAAAGTGTGAGATTTCCCGATGCTATTGCTCATTTTCATGTCCTCCCAAACCTGTATGACTTCTGACATAAATGATGACAGAATATGCATTTTTGGGTGAATTATCTAGAGTTACGCTAAAGTCATGTCTGGGCAGCACAAGATCTGCATGATTTACTCAAGGCTAATATTTTCTGTAATGTGAATGTCAGAACGGCTGAAGACGGATTGATTTTTCATGTTTAGCTTATTCCCTCTTGCAATCTGAGTGCATTGTGGTTTTAATGGAAATACTCTGGTTGTGCTATAGGACGGTGGATGTTTTAGAAACAGATAAAGGCTTGCAGAAAAAAAAACATCTTTCACATATGCATGATTAATCTCAATAAATACATAAATTGATACTTTTTGTGGTGTGCATCTGTATTTTGATCGTTTTGAAAACCAGTCGTCTGCACTGTAAAAAAAATGTTGGTTTAACTTAAAAAAGCAAGTTGCCTTAATTTTGAGTTCGTTGTAATACAAAATGTGATTTACCAGTAATACAATGAAGAAGAATGGTTTAATAAACAGAAACTCAAAATAGTATGTTATCTTCATTCATTAGTTATCGAAGTTGATTTGACAAACGATAAAAAGTCGGGATAAATCATGAAAATATTTTTTTTACAGTGTCTATGCAAAAAACGCAAAGGAAAAACTTTTCCATTTTTAGTAAATCGTGTGAGATGGAAAAACTTAACCTTAAAAAACTCAAATGGGAATTAAAATTGTTGAATTAAAATGAACTGAAATTAAATAAGTGAAATAATCTTAAATATATATATATATATATATATATATATATATATATATATATATATATATATATATATATATATATATATCAAAGCTAAATAGACAAATAAACAACAACAAATAAGCAAAAACTGATAAAAAATTGAGGAAGTTTTAAAAAAATGACAAACTTAAACTACAAAAAAAAAGAAAAAAAAAAGATTCTAAATATTAACAAATTCTAGCCTATATATTATAAATACTCAAATAAACACTGATTTCACATAGAAAAATGTTACATGTAAATCCGAGTTTTAAGAGCTAAGAGACGTCATGGCCAGATGTTCTCCATCATTATGATCCTCCTGGATTTGGCCGTTCTTCATGGTTTGCTTGCTAAAGACACAATCTGATTAATAATTTCAAAGGCTTAATGTTTTCGTTTAGATTGAAACACACACATTTGTATGCTTTACTGATCACATCCAAGTGCTTGAATGTTCTCAGACACTGGAGAAAACAGGAGGACTGATGGAGCGATGAACAGAAGCAGAAATATCTGGAGTTGCCATATCTGAATAATAATGTGTGATTTGTAGGATTTGCGGAGAGAGTAGAAGCAGTTCAGACCGACTCTAATCCTCCACAGCAAGATATCTCTCTCTCTCTCCAACACACACACACACACACGTGAATCCGGGTGTAGTGTGAGAGATGTGACTGCTATATAGACACTTTATCCGTCAGTCAACTCGGGAGCAGAAAGCTAGAGGTACTCGATCAGTTTTCTCTTTATGTGTTTATTTTATCCCAATTCTACATCATTGAACATCTAATTGTCTTTTCTTCCTCGTGCCTCTCAATCTTTCCATCCATCTAACATATTTTACTGCCTAAATTGCTCTGATAGGAACGGTTTCATGAGTTGTACATGTGTACATTCAGCCGCACATGTCGATCCCATGACCTGCCTGTGTTTGTCCATCAGTGTCTCGATGTGGGATTTAAAGCTGAATGGAAAACGTTGAGTTGCTTTGGGTTATCCAGGTAAATGTATTCTCATAGCAGCTGTAAAAAAAAACGGATTCATTTTTAAGCAGCATGTTCCCAAATTAATATTTTATTATTTATTTATTTTCATAACTTTTGAGATTCCCAGCTAACAGGGAAGTTGTACAAACGTTATCCAGTAACATTAATAGAACGTTTGTTAAAAGTTTTCTGGTCTTTAATAATGTTCTCAAAAATGTTATACATCGTTCGAGGAATTATTATTTTTTAGCATTTTTCAAATGTTAATATATGGTTTAGAGAACATTCAAAAACATTCCTGTAATGTTTGCAGAATACATTTTTTTTTTTTTTTTTTTTTTACGTTTAAAAACAATGTTTTGGAGAATGTTCAGAAATAATGTTTCTAAAACGGGAACGCTGGAACAAATTTGTTATGTATATTATATTTTTTTCTTATTTTTTTTAAAATATATATAATTTATATTAGAGTGTAAGTGTGGTCAGCATTGGTCAAGACAGCACACATTAGTGAACATGAGTTCGTGCGTGGGTCGCATGTGCTTGTTGACCTTTTAATATCCAAATGTGCCGAACATATGGCAGCGGGACGCCTGATTATGCACATGACTTTAGGAGCAAAATGTTCACAGTTGGGTCACCTCATTTTATTATAATGTCATTTTACCTTGTGCTTCGCCCAAATGTGGGCTATTTTGCTTGATATGTTTAGCTTTGTGCATCTTCAGTTTGGTTTGCAGTCGGCTGGAAATAATGAAGAGCCATTTCAAAGCTTCCTCAGCTTGAGTCCTGCGACGGGGACAAAAACAAGGAACTTTGGAAGGCAACCGGTCTCATTTAAAAAGGCCTGATTATTTATTAAAGATGCATATTACGAGACTCGTGATGATTTTAAAGCAAGCTGTGCAAAAATCTGTCATAAATTATTCTCATCAGTTATGATTGTGGTCCTTTGAGTTTGAGCATTTGCCTCTATGACAATGAGAATATATAAACAGAATTGTCTTTGAACTTTGTTAACCTCCAAATTATATATGAACCAAATTCATATATTCATATATATATTATTAGGGCTGCACGATTGACAAAAATCCTAATTGTCGATTATTCCCTTGAAATTGTAATTGCGATTATTAATCACGATTATCACAATTTACACAGAACGATGCTTTAAATAGCTTTATACCATTGTTTGAATCGACTGCATGCAATATTGTTACCGTTATATCAGAATAAACAAGCTGAAAACATTCTTCCTGAAAAATGTATTGCTTTTCTAAGCATTAAGCCTCAAATGTCAATTTTTTATTTATTTAGAGAAACCAAACCAAATTAAAATATGCATTCTCTTATATTATGGTATACAAAAAACATCTTAAGCACACAGAATAATGTAAGTGGATTTTTTTTTTGTAATTGCGCCTTAGAACAATTACATAATTGTGGCATCCGTTATTTGAAATCGCGATTACAAATTTGATTAATTGTGCAGGCCTAATATATATCCATTTTCATCATATTTAATTTAAACTTCAATTTCTGGATTGCACCCAGCATTAGAGTTTGATTTGATTTGGTTTAGATCTTGACTGTAAACAGCTTACGATAACTGGGACTGTATGGATCAAATCCTATATTTCTTTGATGGCTTTGCTGTGAGAGCTGTGGGTTAATGACGTGTGTATTCCCGCTGGTGGACTCGGCGATATATCTGTGACACAGAGTTTATATGACAGAGGCTTAAAGCATGGCTGTTCTTACTTTATATATGCGCATGCAGATATATCTGTCAGCTGCTGCAGTCTCTGCTGAACTAAAGCATGTATGTGAGGACGCCTCATTAGAGGACATTACTGCTCAACTGCTGACATCCTTTAGTTGTAGCAAACACAAAACGTCAGATTAAAAAAAAGATTTATAAATGTTTTTTAATGGTTATATGAATGTTAAGGGGACATTCAATTTGAAAAACGGTATGGTAACATTTTTAGAGAACATTTAATATTAACGTTTAAAAAAATGAGTTGAACATCCAACTAAAACTTTTCAGTAAAGCAAATGATGCATAAATAATGTTGTACTAACGTTTTGAGAATATCATTAAACACCAGATGACTTTAAACAAATTTAAACAAAGTTCTTATTGGAAGAACGTTTGTTCATAACTTTGCCAAACTTCCTGTTAGCTGGATATATATTGACTTGATTGGAACTTTGAATATCTTTGGCTCTTAATTTAATCATATCAAGACTTGAGTAGCAGTAATGAAGCGTATTCAGTAATCTTAATAAGATAATGAGAGAAAACTATATATCACTTGAAATTAGTTTCAAAGTGACACCTCATTAATTTGAATTAAGAGTAAGAGGGATTCTACATGTTCGCTCGTGCTTTTATCCACAATGCAGCAGATTTAGTTTCACACTAACTGTGTGAGTTCTTCTGCAACCTTCAGACAGCTGTTATCGGGTCAGAGCAAGAGCGATGAGTGAGTCTGGATCTGATGAATGGAGCAACAGAACATAATGACCGTCACGACCCAGAATGCACCTGTACACCTCCCGACTGGTGACATCACACGCCAGATGGGAGCGATCAGAAAATTGCAGGATAAATAGAGATACTTTTCAAAACCAGATGCTAGTCACGTGAAGCGCATGTACTATAAAGCAAATCTCAAAATGCGTTATGTTATCGCCCTGCGATATATTCAAAGTTAAAAATTAAAGATCGCACATAAAGTTGGGATTATTTAACCCCCATTGCAAAATAGGTTTATTGGAAAAATGTACATACTTTTACATGTTTCCAATGAACAAATCAAACAAGAGTAATTGAAATAGTTACACAACACATGTTTCAAGTGGTTTCCCCAAATTCAACTGAAAATGCAATTTTTAATGACTTCTGCAGTCTCAAAATTATTCAACCCCCCGAATAAAATCCCTCTCAACAGCACAAATCTGCAAAGCAGGTGTTTTCTCAAGCACACCTGAACTAGTCAAGGGCTTCGTTAGTTGCACCAAGTGTGCTTGAGCTAGAACACATGAATATCGGAACTTGCTAAGTTGTTGAGTGTCACAATTGACCCTTCGCAGGGAGCTTGATTGACAGGTGATCTGACCAATCATACTTCGCCATCCGCCATTTTGTCGGACAAAGCGGTCAGGAGAGTTAGTAGATTAACATGTGAGGATTTGAGCTTGAGAAGCGGAGTGTACTGACGTCTTTCTGCGGTTAAAACAACATTCCTTCTGATGTTCATTCATGTTTATTTGATGCTATAAATGAACTAGAAGGAAGAGATGATCGGTTCACGAGCGACTTTAACTGAGGCGATCTGTCACGACACATTAAAGAGCCACAAAACGGTATTTATTGTTTAAATTTCTTTTAAAAAATGACCAAATTTGAAAGGTGAGACTTTGTTTAATATCAAAAGTAACTGAAAAGTAAGCTGGTCTGTGTCTGTCAGTGTGTGGTCAGTGTCTCTCTGCGCTGCGATGTGTTTTTCACTGCGTGAGAACAGGGTGTGTGTGAGAGCGGCGTAGCTTGTCGAACATAGCGACAGTAACTAAGGGGGACAGGTCTTTGCGAACGGTCAATTGACTGCATGTTATAAATACGTTAGTCAAAGTCAAAAGAATGGTCCAAAAGTTTAAGAGAAGATATCATTGCCCTTCACAAACAAAAAGGGAACAGGATACAAAAAGACAGGGAAGGAACTAAATGTTCCTAGAGACACAGTTGGAAGCATCGTTTGCAAGTTCAAAGTTAAAGTTACAGTGGTTACACTACCTGGACGGGGCAGAAAAAGGAAGATATCAACGCCTGCAGACAGATTTTTGAGAAGGCAGGTTCAGAAAAACCCTTGAGTGACTGCAAAAGACCTGCAGCAAGACTTGATGGCAACTGGCACTGAGGTTTCAGCTTGCACAGTAACACCATGTCCTAACCAGACGCGATACGATAAGATACAGCGACAAATAATTTGTCTGTCCACACTAGACGCAACTGCGAGATGCGTAAAAATCCACCCAAACCCACAGCCAATCAGAACAGTGTGTGGGCGGAGTCTTGCGGTGAGTGCACGGCACCAGAGAGTAATCTTGACGGCACTCGCAAGAAAATGGAAAATTAAGTACATAATCAAATACACAAATATTACACAATTTAAACATTATTCAAATACATAAGCTACAGAGTTACTAAAACTATCTTTGTCAAAGAATACACTTGTTTGTTCTGAATGAGGTGAATTATCCATTGTTGCTTTTACTGCTACAAAGCTGGAGCACTAAATGATATTCAAAGTCACATTACACACTTTTAACATTAAATAAAGCACATAAACAGTCCCTGAGATTATCATTGCCACACTATGTGGTTGTTGTTCCAGCGCGACGTCGCAGAAAAATAGAAACCGTTTCTAAAATAGAATCGCCGCGTGTCGCAGCCGTGGCTGGTTAGGACAAAAACTCTGATTAACATGGAAAAGATGCATTTTATTGCGGCGTCGCGTCGTGTGTAGTTAGGAGACGGTAGGCACGTACTAAACTCCAAGACCACTACTGACCCAAAAGCTCAAGAAAAGTGCTCAAAATCATGTAAATACGCCACAGAAGTTTTTGGGATTCTGTTGTGTGGAGCGATAAAACAAAACTGGAACTTTTCTGCCCTCTGGATCAGTGGTATGTCTGGAGGAAGAAGAATGAAGCGTATGCTGAAACCAACACTGTCTACAGTTCAGCATGTGGAGCTCGTGATGCTCTGCGGCTGATTTATGTCCTATGGCACTGGAAACCTGCTGCGTGTGGAAGGCAACATGGATTCATTGAAGTATCAGGAAATCCCAGAAGAAAACATCATGCTATCAGTGAGGAAGCTGAAGCTTGGACCTTCCAACAGGACAATGATCCCAAGCATACTTCAAATTCCACCAAGGCCTGCTTGCAGAAGTCTACAGTGGCCATCTCAGTCACCTGACTTGAAGCCCATAGAAAACCTCTGGTGGGATTTGAAGGCGGTTGCAGAAGCAAACCCAAGAATATCACTGAACTGAAGGCCGTTGCTCATGAGGAACAGGCTCAGATTCCTCAGAAACGTTGCCAGAAGCTGCTGTCTGGTTACACGTCTCGTTTGCAGCGGCTCATGACCGCTAAAGGCTGTTCTACTAAGTGCTTGTCATGAAGGGGTTGAATCATTTTGAGACTGCAGAAGTCATTAAAAGTTGGATTTTCAGTTACATTTGGGGAAACCACATGAAACATTTGTGAAACAATTCTTTTTGTTTGTTATGTTCATTGCAATCAGCTGAAATTCTGTACATTTTGCCAATAAACCTGATTTGCAATGGGGGTTGAATAATAAATCAATATATACTACACAGCAAATCTCGGCTATGTGATTGTTTATATCATCCCAAAATGTAAACCATATTATTGCACAGCTCTCTATATAAATGTTGGATATATATTTCATCTAACTTTTTGCAAACAGTATGCTCACATAAAGCAATATGTACTCTATAGTAAATCCTAAAATGTAATAATATTATTGCACACCTCAATATATAAAGTTAGATTTATAGGTATGTATATACTTTATTTGCAAACATACAGAATATGTGAGGAGCGATATATAGCAAATCTCAACCGCTTGATTGCTTTTGACATCGAAAAATGCAAACTATATTATCACCCAATTGTAATCTACTAATTCGACTACAAAACATGACATTTTTAAAAACATTAACATCATGCTTTTCTGCATTGAAACAACATGTATTGTGTAAAGAACTATACAAGTAACCCTGACTATCAAACGCGTCACAGCAGGAACACGTTTTTGTTACCGCTATCCAAGACACTTCATAACTATTAAAGTCTGCATAAAATTGCTGTTTGGCAACAATTTTATTTCCATTATCTGGCTTATTTTAATTACGTTGAGAGTAGGACTTTATTTTATTTATTGGAATCTGATTGGATTGTGAATTTTTTTTTTCTTTTCTTTTTTTCTTAACATGCACCATTAAATCATTAAACCAGGAACCATTATGCCTTTTTTTCAAACACATTATTTTCCTCATATTCTCTCTTCCCAGTCTGTCAGTAACGCTCTGTTTATTTCCTGTCTCTATGAAGCCCCTCCTTCTGAAAAGCACACTGTGCTCTGATTGGTCGGCTGGATCAGTGTGTTGTGATTGGTCGAGCGCTTCGAGTGTGTTCGGGAAATGTCCCGACCCTTACCATAACGGCCAGGTTAACACACTACTAACTAACTCAACCAGGCCCCGCCCCTTTATTCTGCGTATTAATTATTATAATGAGGAATATTGTGACGTGTTCGTTCCCGGAAGAAACTCAAGACTACAATGGAGGCGTTTCAGGAGTTCAGAAACACTGACTCTGATATAGAGGAGAACTTTTTAATGCTCAAACAGCAACACTACACACTAAAGAGATTTGAAGATGGAAAACAGCACGTTAGAACCCCTAAAAAAGTATAAAGTGTAATTTTAGCATGTCATGTAGACTTTAGAACTGAGAGTAATTGCATGCTCCATGTTTTCTCTCTTTTCTCACAGCATTTTCCAGCCGTCAGCGGGGCCTTAATGGATACTCCACACAATGGCAACGCGTCCCTTCAGACTTCCACTTCTAACCTCAACCCCAAACCAGTCGACCCGAAAGATGAGCCCAAGTACTCCAGCGACACCATCTGGCTGTGGGTGGCTGTCATTGCAACCGTTTCCAACATTGTGGTGGTAGCAGTGGTGTGCGCCTGTGCCTTTTAGACCCAGTAGTGTTCAAGAACACCGCCTGAACTCCTGATCCGTCACCCGTTTGCACCTTAGCACAGTATTTAGTATGCAAGCAACAAGCTTCTGTCTCCTTTCTCCAAAGATGCATTTGAGCGAACTTAAAGGCAGCTGAATGATCTTTTATTTTAAATTAATGACACCGCACTTATTCTTCAGTAGCTTTGTTTTGTTAGTTTCTTCATAAAATTAGGTCGGCCACAGTTTGCTTGGTTATATAAGACAGATTACGCAACATCTGTCAACTGTCCAGTTGTTGATCAACATGATAAAGCAAATCCCTGGGACATGCATGGATGGGACTCAAATACGTGTGCATGTTTGTGAGTGTCAGTGCATGCTAAATTAGACAGATGGTGGATGTCAGACGAGTCTATGCATTAACTGGCATTAGTTCACAATGCTTCTGTCATTTTGCCAATTCCTCTTTATTTCTACCTCTACCAATGGAGTCGACGCTCTTTTGGCCCACTGTTAGGCAATCTAGGACTGATATATGACACATTACAACATATGTTGCCATAATTGTCAGCAAATGTGAGCAATGTGATCATATACATAAAGCTTTTCAGAAATGCAAAGGGAAAACGTAACCGTATTTAGTAACCCACATCATTGTCGTGTAAATGAACCCTTAGACCCTTTGGTTGAAAGTGGCATTGATCTCAGTGTTTCCTTTTTTTTTTTTTTTGAAAATGGCTTATTGATAGTCTCTGCACGTTAAGCTTGGATAGGATTTTCTGTCAATTTTCTTCGAGTTTCTGTCCTGCTATAATACCAACTAATTCCCTGCGCAGAGCCACTCAAAAGCACTTCTCTTCCATTTAATTGTTTTAATGCGGTCTCTTTTGTTAAAAACATTAGCCCTGTCAGCTTCAATCCGAGTTCATAGTTTAGTGTGTGAGTGTGCAAGATAATATAAGTGCATGAATGATGCTGAATCTCATCTTCTATGAGTTACAGATCCAGATATGCCACCTCATTAATTCAATCAGAGCTCATTTTTCAACACCCACAAGTCTTTATTCTGGTCCACACAGTTACTAATGGTCTGCTGGGTCTCTGAACTGAGACTTTAGATCCAGCACGATTAATCAAACTGTGTTGGAGGAGGTTCAGGTTCAGAGGTTTAGCTTGCAGTCGCTCTGTATTATTACGCCCGAGTCTGAGTTATGCGTGAACTCACTCATTTTAGGGCTTTAGTTCAGAGATGATATAGATAGTGTTCTCTGACAGTCCTAACCCTTTATTGTGCAATATTGTCTTTATATGTATGCATATATCAAAAAGTGACAGTAAAGACATTTAATGTTATGCAAGATTTTTACTTTTTACATCAAAGAAAATCAGTTTCCACCGAAATATGAAGCAACTGGTTTCAACATTGATCATAATAATAAATGTTTCTCGAGCATCAAATCAGCATATTCGTAACCGTTTGCTCTCATTTGGATAAAAGCGTCTACTAAATGATTAAATGTAAATATTAAAATGATGCTGTAATTAGTAATGATGCTGAAAATTCAGCTTTGATCACTGGAATAAATTATATTGTACAGTATATCCACATATAAAACAGATATTTGAATAATAATATTTCACAATATTGCTGTTTTTACTGATCAAATCAATGCAGCTTTGGTGAGCAGAAGAGACTTCTTTAAAAAAAAAAAAGCATTTAAAACTTTTGAAGTTGTGTGTTCAAGCCGGTCTATAAATCTTTACAGATATCCATCGCTCCGCTTTGCTTGGTGGTGAAGCCGGCTGAAGGGTTGAAACCCTCGGCCTGTACTTTTCCTTCAGGAGTTTGGGAACGGGGCTGTGGTGTTTTTTCTGGCCATAGTTTGATCTCAGAAATGTGGCACAGCCTTAACACCATTCGTGTGCTTGAATCCGGGGTCAATGGAGACGCAGGCGTCCATCACACACTCAACTACACCGCAATGTGCCTTAGGGAACATGATGCTGCCCATCCGTGCGCTCCGGTGTGGACACAGTGGGAATGATCGGTCTCATTTTGGAGGTGAGTGTTCTTTAAATTCGATATAGTAAATTTTAAACTTAATTTACAGCCAGCTCTTCTGCATTGACCTCAGGCAGAACCAGACTGATTCTGCGCATCTACAGCACGCATTGTGTTTATCGTGTAATTTATACCCGAAAATGAGTTTAAGTGCATTGGATACGCATGGGTTGGTTAGGGTAGGTTTAGTAGTGGTGTGGGGTGCGTGTGTACACTCACCACCACTAATGAAGCTTAGTTACAGTCAAACCAAAGTTTATTCAGACTCCTTCAACATTTCTCTCATTATCAGTTTATTCGCTATAGTTTAGAAAATGGTAATAAAATATGACAAGAACTCAGTTGATATTTGAGTGGTTTTGTCCATCCTTCTGTTAGACTGTCCCACACATGAATTATGTTGAATATCTGTCAGCTGTTAAATTTAACTACACAATTAGATTAGCTCAACCAGTTACAAAACAATGCTTAATTTTGTTCAATCTGTGGTGTAAAATGAGCATTAGCAATTAAAGAATAAATCACTTGAGAAAACATGATCAGGTCAAAGTGTCTGAATAATATTTGGTTCCAAATTTTTATACAGTACATGTTACTGGTAGTCACTGTATGAAGAGTTTTGGGGTATAATATGTCACAGTTTACTTTTTATTTATTTATTCTCACTTACATAAATTAACTGAAGTGTCCTGCACCCACTAGTAAAAACATATACAAATTATATCTGGTGTCTAGATCTAATCTTTGGTTTGAATGTATGAACACGTGTTTGGATCCAGACGTTCACACATGTAAAAGTGTTTACGTGGACGAGAGCCAGAGCCACAAGTGTGTGTGTCCTTCACAACACTTAATCTGCGCTTCATTCCTGACACACCCGATCACACTAAATGTGTGTTTATCATGTAATTTATACGTGAAAATTAGTTTTTACGTGCATAGGATATGCATGGTGGTGTGGGGGTGCGTGTGTATTATATGTTTGGGTAGGGTAACATTATATGTTTGAGTGTAATACACACACATTAGTGGTGTGTGTGTGTGTATTACACGCAATGAAGTGCGTATCAAATGCACGTGAAAACTGCGTATCATATGCACATAAAAACTAATTTTCGCGTATAAATTGCACGATAAACACATTGCGTGCTATAGAGACGCATTTACGTGAGAACAGGCTGTTCAGAGACATCAAGTGTGGCTTTGACTCAAAGTTTGAGGATCACGTGCAGAGTTACATGTGATGCATTCATAAAGACCAAAAGACGGACAGGGAATGGATCCTAATCGTATAAAGATATGTAATACACAGTTTGCTGGGATTCTGACTGGTCAATTGCATCACATAATTACGCATAATTATTTCTACACTGTAATTTAACTGGTAAAAAGTTTTTTTTTTACATGTTTTTGAAAGAAGCCTCTTCTGCTCGCCGAGGATGCATTTATTTGAGTCATACAGTAAAAACGGCGTAATGTCATGTATTCCTGTGATCAATATAATATGCTGATTTGGTTCCACAAAAATATGAAGCAGCACAACTGTATTCAACATCGATAATAATCATAAATGTTTCTTGAGCAGAAAATCATCATATTATACTGATTTCTGAAGGATCATGTGACACTGAAGACTGGAGTAATGATGCTGAAATTCAGCTTTGATCACAGGAATAAATTACAGCTTACTAAATATTCACACAGAGAACATCTGTTTTAAATCGTAATAATATTTCACAATTTTACTGTTTTTACTGTATTTCTGATTAAATAAATGCAGCCTTTGTGAGAATAATATCTTTCAAAAACTTTTTAAAAATAATAATGATTCCAAACTTTTGACAATAGGGTACAGGTGAAACTCAAAAAATATTGTGCAAAAGTTTCTTTTTATTTCAGTAATTGAACTTAAAAGGTGAAACTAATATATTATATAGACTCATTACATGCAAAGTAAGATATTTGTTATAATTTTAATGATTATGCCTTACAGATTATGAAAACCCCAAATTCAAAATTAGAATATTGTGAAAAGGTTTTCATAAGCTGTAAGCCATAATCATCAAAATTATAACAAATAAAGGCTTGAAATATCTCACACTGCATGTAATGAGTCTATATAATATATTAGTTTCACCTTTTAAGTTCAATTACTGAAATAAATGAACTTTTGCACGATATTCACATTTTTTGAGTTTCACCTGTATATATGAATAATTGTGTAATAATAATTGCTGCCATTTTGCTCCATTCAATTTCATGTCCATTGATTTGGTAAGTAGCCGTGTAATAAGAGAGATCATGTACAGTCATGTGTCTGTATTTTGTGATAATGACCATTGAACTGGCCTTGAATCCATTCTGCAATAAAGAAAAGATATCCACAGTTCAAAAACATGATTTTAAAGAGCAAGGCCTTGATGAGAGATCTGGAGTTGGTCCTCTGCATGCATTTGATTTTCGCCCATGATTCAAAACATCTTGACACTATTATGATGCATCATATATCCGAGGCTGTGTTTGCAAGGAGAGGTTTGTGGTCTCTCCTGACCCTTTAACACATCTCTTCTTGTCTTGCAGATTGAAAGGAACATGTTGCAGCCTAAAGCTTGCTTGTATTAAAGCATATTCTCACAATAATAAGATGCTTTGAGACACTTTGATGCAACGGCACAATGGGAACCTGCTTTAAAGACACTCAGAAGTGAAGGAGCTTGTTTGATTATCAAGTGAATTCCTGTTGGGGAAACAAAGCAGATTCATTTCAACATGCTTTGAATATCTGTAAATGTTAGGATCAGTTGAATAACAATATGCATATGTGGGTTAAACATTACTTCTGAGTTATTTGCATGTGTTGGAGACAGTTTGATTGAGAATCTCTTCCAAAAGTGTGTAAACAACCAATTTAAAAAAGACAACTTTTTTTTTTTTAGGACTGTCATTGACACAAAATATAGTTTTAATAATAAGTAGATTGTTTTACATGCATTTAAAAGTTAATAAAAAATAAATGCATAGTAAATTAAATTGTATATAAATGGAGAAGATGCACTTTATGCTGGTCAGTAGGAGTTTATTATCATTATACAGTTTCATTATGATTTTCATTCAAACATTTCATTTGATCACACATTGCATATTCATCTGCTTGCTGCTTATTGGTATTGAAATGTGTGAATGAATGCGTAACACCGGACTATCTTTGTCATATACCTGATGCCAGCACAACAATACAGCATTGTTTCACATGCAAAAATCCAGTTGAAGCCATCACAGATTGCACTGTTAAATGTGTGAGAAGTTGACAGTTGAGCTCATCTATCTTTATATAAATTACAAAAAAAAAAAACACATTGAAAATCACTTCTATCACCTTATAAACAACAGCCATGAAGTGTCAGAATGTGTCCCACTTTACCTGGATTCAAAGTGATCTGAACCGATCACCTCCTCTATCATTAGTTTTACCTTAACTATATTATAGTATTATTATAGCGCATTATTATAGTACAAGATGCAAATCTTGATAATTGTACCCTTTTGTTGTTTTTGTTTGTATGAAGGTAAAACGTAAAAGTGACGTGATTTCCTTTTATGAATCCAGCCACTTATGAATCCAGTGTTTAGATGTGAGTGATACTAGCATGTTGGCAAATATCTCTTCCTCTGCTGTTATTTTTATGCAAGTATCATTGTCTATACTGTACATACAAAACCTGTAAAAATAATTCCTCCATGTATTTTCTTCCAATGTTTGTATAACAAGTTACTTTTATTCCATTTAATATTGTACACCACCAAAAAGCTTATTTATTTGTCATTTTTATTTTTTGAACCTGTAGTAAAGCTTAAAAAAAAAATACGATTTAAGGAAGTTTTATCAAGGCTGCTTTTGTCTCTTTTTTTACAGTATCTACAAGAACCAGTTTGTTTTTTCCTCATATAAAGTGTCTAAATACTCTTTAGTGAAGATGTTTTTCTATACAATTGATACTCAATGAGTAGTCTGTTCGTTGGGAACAAGTGCATACTGTGCTGTGTTTACTCTTGACCTTTGACCTGGAACGACCCGTCTGTGTCCGCTGTCTGGGAGGCTTGAACATCTGCTACAAACTCGCTGTCTCTGCATATAATGGCCACGGAATCGTAATTACGCTACAAACAAGCCAGAGATCACTGATAAAGAAGCATTAAATTATGCAACACTAGCTCTCTCACACATTATTTTTCTCTCTCTCTCACACAGATGCATTCATTGCCCTCCAAAGAAGATCTATTAGAAAAGCAAACCATTTTAGTTTGTCAACTGGACCGCGCTGTGACCAGCCGAACTACATTATCCTCTCAAATTTGTCTTCTAATTTACCCAGGACCGTTTGAGTATATGCTGGACCAGACCCGGTCATCTGGTAACGGATCAGCGGAAGGATGCAATCTGCTCTGATTGTGTGCAGTGCCATTACAGTCATTTCTGCGGTCTCTATAATCACAGAGTTTTGTAATCACAGAATCTTGTTTCCCACACTGCTACTAAATATATAGAGCCCGTAGCCAATTCTAATTTGAACATGATTGAGGATAATTGTGAGGATTACTATCTTTATCTCATTATCAAATATCTCATCTCAAAACCAGTTAACCTGTTATTGATGGGTAGAAGGAGGTTATTTACCCACTTATTTCCATTTAAATGTGTTTTAACAGTGAATCCCCCCATATGTCATAAAAAGTTTGGATTTATTTAGTTCATTCATTCTTTGGGAAAAATGTTGCATAATAAGCCCCGCGAAGCTGTGTTTTACAGTGGATGTAGAACAGCTGAGGGGCGTTGTTAGGCACGGAGCGGAATTAAAACCAAGCGGCAACCTCCCTGTCTCTCTCTTGAAACCAACACGGAAGTGAATTAAACGGCAATTCATCGACTGGCCGCTTGAGGCTGGCTGCAGAAGTGAGTCAAATCTGTATCTCCCGCATGTTAAAATGCCCAACTTTACAGCAGAAAAAAAACACGTTTACAGCCTGGTACTCAAAGTGGTTTTGGTCTATACAGCTAATTTTGCCCTTCATGAAAACTGTGAGGGGGGTGAATTTTTTTATAACTCCTCCGTTTAAATTATATTAAGCCTTGAAGTTCTGCATTATAATAATAATTATTATTATTATTCACCTCAGCTAATTCCAGCTGCTGAACTTGCCATCTCTGGCGTGTTTGTGCTTTTTTCGGGACAATTTAATACACCCATTACCTCGCCCACGCCTTTGGATTCCATCGTTGTCGTCGAGTATTGTTCGAGAGAACAACTAGCGCTGTATTCCAGTTGTTCTCCTCTGTGAACATCATACACAAATGGATGTCTGACAATTTCGTTGCTTTTTGGAGTTTTCAGATTTAAAAACGTCTATAGATATAAAGGCTACAGTCGTTCTGCGGTACCGTTGCTCTGGAACAGATTATAACATGCTTATGTGCCGTCAGATGAAATCCTGCAGGTTTCTGTGTTTCTCCGTCCATGCAATAAATGCACATCCTTGAATGAGCGTGAATTTCCAGCGCATTTACTTGAACTTCATAGCTTCATAGCATGTTTTGACCCATTTGAGATGCGGCCAAAATCAGAATTTAAAATGGTCTGAATAATAAAGCTCTCTACGAACTTGACGAGCGATGCCACGCTGACGGACCACTGTAATAAAAGAGTGACTGACATGTATGCACATAAATCACGGTCACACACACACTCTCAGAGTAATATTGTAAGTTACTGCATAATATATTTTCAACTAGCAGAATAGCTGTACAGAATCACTTGGTATTGTGAGTAACATATAGCATTAGCGCCCAAGCCTGTGCTAACTCGATAACGTTGCGCTAGGTGGGCGTGGTTTCAGATAGCCAGGCTCCTTAGCTCCGCCTCTTTTCCCATATTCTGTTATCCGGGAGTGACGAGCGGTGACGCAGGGCCAAGATAGTACGGCTGGCTCCGCCCACTTTCGGCTTCAAAAATGCTCTTCAGAAACCTACGGGTGACGTCACGGACACTACGTCCATATTTTTTTACAGTCTATGGCAGTAACAAAGATTCACAAACGGCAGTTGCGCAGTAACACTGATGTAATGCGGTCACATGTGTATGTTTGTTGAGTCATTTACAACGGCTTCGAACGCGGCTCAACCAATCAGAATCAAGAACTAGAACTATCCGGAAAGATTCTTTTTGGAATGTTTAGAACGATCTGAGTACGGAACTTATTTGAACCAACAGCTGGATTATTTACCATTCTACACTCATTGCCTTTGTGTCATCATGACCTAAAACCCTTTTATCTCCAGCCTTTTATTATGCACTATATTTTGTTTATTCACCATCCTCAAGGACCATCTGAACTCGTCATAACATAGAGAGTGACTCAACAGTTGGTCTGTCTCATTCTACAGGGCCTTTAATCTCTATGATAACGTTCAAGTTCATGCCGCCCACAGACTGGAACATTTAAGCAGTGTTGGGCAAGCTACTTGGAAAATGTAGTGAGCTAAGCTAGCAGTTACTCTACATTAAATTCAGCTTCACTACACTGAAGCTCCTCCCTGGGAAAAGTAGCAAGCTAAGCTACAGTAATATGGCAAAAGTAGCTTACTACTTTTAAGCTATTTTTTTTTTTAATTCATTTTTATCATTTTTAAACATAATGTCAGTCAAACAGATAGGCAGGCATACTTTATCAGTTTAATTGTTTATTCACAAACTGTTCCAAACCAATTAAAAATAATAATAATAATAACTATATAAAACTATAACAAAACCAGGTGTTGAGAGTGTGTGCATCTTTCCATTAAGCAAATTTCTCACGGGTCAGCCCAAGGATTGAGATTGGTACGTGATGTCCACGTCCGGAGCAGAATGTGGTGGTAATGCACCTAAAAGCTGGTTGTAGGCCCCTATGATTTTTTTTATAATTTTTTTTCACATTCTACATTATTTTATTTTTATTCCTGTATTCTGTTTTTTTCCGTTTGAATATTTTTGGACTCCCATTTTAATGGTTAAATAAAATTTTACTAATCAAAATGCATGTCTAATTAATTGAAACCATGAAACTTATACAATTTAACAATCATCTATTAAAATATTAAAATAAATAAGATTTAGGGCACTATGAATTTTTTAAAAATAATTTTCCAAATTTTCTTTTCTTTTTGTTTTTCTTTTCTTGATTCCATTTTAATGGTTTAATTTAATTGTAATAACCAATGATTTAAGCAAAACTTTCTTCAAAGGTTAAACCATGCTTTTATTTTGACGGGTTGCCGTGTAGACCTTTGAGTCTCTTCTCTGTGTTTGTTTATGATTTGTCGAGTTTTCTCAAATAAAGCTAAAATGCTGCTGAGGTGACTCTCAGAGCGGATAAAGTTCATGCATGAATGTCCTCATATAGGCTGAAAACATCGCGAGCGTCATGCATGCCTCAGTGAGTGTTTGAGTGTGTGATAAATGAAACCGCACGTTCAATCTGGATTCCGTGATTCTGTCCGTGTTTTCCGCATCGCGGGAATGAAATATGGTCCTTGCCAACCGCCGTAAAAAACATGAAGAAGTCATCGTCACTTACTGATTCAGGATCAGTGATACTTAGCAGTTGTATTTCCGATATGAGCTTGAACTTTAGAAATGCTTGGGGAAATGTAGCTTGTGTGTAGTGCTGGACGCTACCGCACTACTTGATCAAAAAAAGAGCTTCGCTACTGAAAAGCTATTTGATCCAGAAAACAGCGACGCTACCACCACGCTACTGAGAAATGTAGTTAAACTAGTAGCGTCACTACTTGTAGCGACGCTACTGCCCAACACTGCATTTAAGGTGCGATTACATTAGTGACATTTCACATATAAAAAGAGTTGTCTATTGCCAATAGTGTAACGATGTAAACCAAGCAGCTTTTCTGTTGGTCAGTGCTGTGAATTCAATGTGACCAACTTGACCAGATGCAAAATAGACGGGAAAATAGACTTTTTTTCATTCTCACGCAAAGCTCCTGATAACGTGAATTTCTATTTGAATGATTTGATATTGCAGAGCAACACTAAATAATTTGTTTTATTGGGAACCTCGTTTTCTCAAAAGTTGTGGCATTGTTTGCTTATTGAAATATGTGATTTTTATTACTCTAGGCCTGTCTTAAGTATAGCCTATACAGAAAGTGCATGCTGGCATAACATCACAAGAGTGGCTTCAAAGAGAAAACCCATTTGAAACTAGCTTAAAAAAAGCTTTTCATGACCAGACAATGAACATACGACACAAATGCGAAGCTGAGGATCTCTTAAAAGTCGTATTATTCAGGAAATCCTTCTTAGAAATGCTGCTCTTTAAGTGTCGGCCAAAACACACCACTGCCACGTTCATCTTCTCTATCTGCTGTGTTGGGGAGTGTAGGTCACGTTGACAGCAGTCATTAAGTTACCCATAAGACGTGGTTTCCCAGAAGGACTCCACATGGTGTGGCGCTGAATCACCAGGTTCAGTTTACTGGACTTCCTTCCACGAATGCTCTTTTGCCTCTCACAGACACAGAGATATAGATCAAAACTTTGTTATGCTCTTTTAGCAAGAGTCCAAGTTTATTAAGTCCTTGGCAGACATTCATTGGCAAGGACATTCAAAGCAACTGGAACAACAGGATTAAAATGAAATAGTGTTCTATTTTATTAGTTACATATACTCTTAAAAATGTATTGGCATCGATGGTTCAATGATGAACTTTATAGAATATTTCCACTCAAAGGTTCTTTGTAGTAGAAAATGTTCTTTAGATTATTAAAATGTAGAAAAAATGGTTCTTTTCACTTGAAGATTGTTTGGGCAACCAAAAAAAAGGTACTTCTGTGCAAAAAAAAACTATTTGATCCTTTATTTTTAAGAGTGTAAGCATGCAATACACATCCAATATCATTTTCAGAGCAATTGGGGTCATAAGAAACAAGAAACTGGGTTTACCCTGCATGCCACAATTCTCAGACTGAACATCAACAGCACAAAACAAGGCATCATATAATCTGAACTGGCACAAAAAGAGTGATTTCTGGACACTGGCATCAGTGTTTTCAAGGATGAGACAGATTAACTTCAAGGTTTTCCCACTGTGTCAGTCAGATAAAGAATCATACAAAACCACCAACAGAAAATAACATTTTTAACTAACTAAACATGTATCCTACACCAGAATACAGCCTTCAACAGTCTTTGTGATTTGTGATTGATAACCACTGCTGATGCAGTGAGGATCCTCGAGCTCTTCATTATACGTGAGAGAACAGATGCTCCTCATGGCTGTCTGGCATGGGAATCAAAAACAGATGAGAGACACATTCACATTTCATCTGAGTAACGTTTAGTGCAGACAGAGAGAAAATATATGCAGAGGTTTTCAATAGAGCCGCCGGACATGCTCTCTGTTTCAAGCTGCCTATTATACAGTATTTTAAGACATCATCTGCTTTTGCAGCCCGATCTCATGCAAGTGCGTATCTTTACAACGAATGTTATTTCCATTTTATACACCAAAGATATTTTTCGCTTGCATATGATACGTACATGTAATAAATACTACCCAAGGGTTTTCGGTGCGTAACATATGCACGCAAAATCCATTTTTGGCGTATAATGGTAAGATAAATAACATTCGTTATTTATAGATACGCACTTTCATGAGATCGTGTTGGCTTTTTTTGACCCAATTATGTAAGACTTCTTTATATGTAATTTCACATTATTCTATTATGTATGGCGAATGTACTGACACGCATTTCAAATCTTCATTATTACAAAGTGCACTTCTTTAAAGTGTACTTAAGTGTACTAAGAAATTCTTTACACTTAAATGCACTTAAGTGGACTTTTTTCAATCATTTTATATTATCTTCAACCACAGTATACTTCAAAGATTTGAAGTACACTACAAGTTTATGTAAGCTATTCCAAATAGGTCACTGGGTCAGTGAGTAGTAGTTTCTGTGAGGCAAAATCAAATCAGACAGTGTGTTTGCAAAAGAGCCGTAAAATCAGTAGACCCGAATCCTGCAGAGACAAACCTCATGAACCCACAGAAAGCGGTGTTGCATCATACAAATTTTTTTATTTTAACACAAAATGTAACACGGGAGGTTGAGAAGCTTGGTTTAAGATTCACACAGCCAATTTAAAGAGTAGCATGCACCGGATTTATAGGAGAATTACTGAGCGAAATGAAAGGACTAGCATGCTTTGAAAGAGAAAGAGACATGGGTTCACTCGGGGGAGGGAGACTGCAAGCGTTCAGGCCGGCCGCAAGAAGAAGGAATGCATCTGCCGAAGAATGAGAGAAAGCGAGGGAAAAGAGGGAAAGGCAGAGGAGGAGACAGGGTGGGAAGAGGGAGGGAATAGAGAAGTGTGTGTTTGTAAAGATGTGTATGTGTGTGTAGCATGGCTGTTGAATGAGTGGGCCTTGTGTTGCAGTATTCCGGCTGTTTCTCTTCCCCTAGAGCCACATGTGTGTGTGTGTGTGTGTGTGTGTGTGCACATGTTTGCGGGAGACAGACCAACCGGCAACCGCTAACTGACGGAGAAACTCCACCACACCATTGGTGTTTCTCAAACTCAGCACAAGCCACCTTTGTACGCAGACCCGTGTGAGTTTCCGCCTGTGCAATGAGAGGAATGACAGTGTGGAGGACTCAGGGCTTGTGTCTCCTGGTGATCCTGGTCTCTCCGCAGGGAAATGCCCACCCGCAGTGCCTGGACTACAAGCCTCCGTTCCAGCCTCCCGAGCCCCTGCTCTTCTGCAAGGAGTACGCCAAATTTGGATGCTGTGACTTAGACAGGGATGACCAAATATCCCAGCGCTTCTACCAGATCATGGACTACTTCGATCATTCGGGATTCATGGCCTGTGGGAAGTACATCCGCAGTATTCTTTGCCAGGTGAGTCTCGGGTCAGCGTAATTCTGACTTTAGGTAAATAACAGCCACAAATATGTGGATATTTTAACTTTAGCCAATTCAATTATCTGTAGAATGCAGAGATTGGTGCATAAATTACATAATTATATTAATATTGAATAAATAACTTCATAATTAAGAACAAATGTTGAAAATTAATTGAATTATTAGTTCAGTTTTGATGCATAAGTGATGAGATTTTGTCTCATTCATCAGTGTTTGTATACAGAGGAAGTTACATCATTGCGTGAGTTACATCATTTATGTTTTGCCTTTGCTTTAGACGGCTGGATGACTTCTGCATTAGTAATGACTGAGCTATTTTTAGGACTGATGACATCAGTAGTATAAAATGTGAGATATCTATGGTAATTGCATGTGAATTTTACTCTTCAGTCTTAAAAATAAAAATAAAATCTCACAGTTAATATGTGTCTTTATCTAAATGTGTTGGCATTCAGGACACAACAACCATTAGTCTCTGAATGTTAGTCCCCTACTTACATAATTGACACTTCAAGGCTGCTGGGATTAAATGATGATATTTGACCATATGGTTTTGAGATTGCAGTGGGAATTAGGTTGGCCAAGGGAACACCTGATTTATTTGACTACTTAGTGGTGAAGCTGAGCTCAATGATTGCCTTTGTTGGGACATTTATCCCAGATACAGGGAGCTGCTTGTGTTCTCCAACCTGCAGGGAAGGGAAATATATGCTTCCTCTCACTAGGCATAGGATGTATCATATTCCTGTGCAAAGGTCAGGGCAACAATGATATTAAATATATATATATAGAGAAAGAGAGAACAGGAGTAAGAAAGGCTACTAAATATTCATAATACATCAGATTTGAACTGATCTGGGGTGCGTTTCCGAAAGCATCGTTAGCCAACTATGGTCGCAAGTTCCGTCGTTATCAGCATAGTTCAACGATTTGGTGTTTCCCGAAACCATCGTTCCAACGAACGTTCGCAAACAGCATCGCAAACTTGTGTGGTTGGAGCGACAGCTCTCGAGCTGTGGTTAGAAGCATAGTTTCTAGTTTACATGAGATGTAGACTGAATAAATCCTAATCTTTAGCAAAATAAGCAAGCTGACATTCAGTACAACCCGTGTTATTTATTTAGAATACATACAAATGTAATTTACGTCTTTTAGTTTGTCAAGAGATTTAAAGCACTGTTTTTGAAGACTGCGCATGTGCGAACGTGCTCTACTATGTAAGAACGAGCCAAATATTGAGTCTGGTAATAAAGCAAAATAACTGAGAAAAATTAGAAATGGTCTTCAGATGCCATGTCTGTAACTTATATGACAAAATCTAGCGTTAATTCGATCTCAAACAGATTCATTAAAATAAGTTATTAGTCCACCACGTGCGAGACGTCATAAACCAACGTAGTTGAACAATACTTTGCGACATACGGTTTCGAGAAACAGTCGTGACTCGCTAGTTGATTTCTCCAACGATGCATCGTACTATGGTAGTTAAGCAGTGAGCTATAGTTGTACGGGAAACACACCCCTGATTGGTCGAATGGCATTCCAAGTGCCGATATTTCAACAGCACTGGGGCTTTTCACTGTTTATATCAGCTTGTTTGTGCTTTCCAGATTAGTAGGTTAGTAATTCAGGGAAGAAGGAGGCGGCAACCGGGAAAACGTTTAACACGTTAATATATAAAACGAAAGTAAACGTGGCAGCCCCTCATGGACAACTGCTTGCCACACCAGATTTTCGCCAGTCAGTGGCGCCATGTGTCTGAAGGAAAGTATGCAATTTCAGACGCATAACAATTTTTTTCTATACAGTGTTTCACTATATAGTAGGGAAGTATGCAATTTCGGATTCAGCCACTCTCTTTATGAGTGAGTCATTGAATTGTTCACTCAGCCGATTCGTGCAAAAATTCTGATTCATTCAGGAACATAACGCCGCTACTGTTTGTCGCTTGGAGAAGTACTGGAAAAATCTGGGATATATTGTGTCGAAAATCTAAGTTACATACCTTCTTTTTTACTGAAGTGTTATATTACAAGTGAGTATATCACACTCTCAATAATGTTGCTGATATTGGCTGCAATTCAGAGGTTGCAAAGCACTTTTTGCTAATTTTATTGCATAAATGAATAGTATAATTTTCCAAAATAATGAATATGCTATCAGTAGTCTTATTCTCAGACATGCCATGTTCTTTAGGCCACACTTTATAATGTTATCACAGACCAGATACAGCACAAATGTTTGTTTCATAAGGCATTCCCTATTCTGTTTCAACAGAGAAAAGCTTCAAGGCAAAGCTGTAAACTCATAATTGCCTAAATAGTGAATGGCACAAACATATAAGCTAATGGATTTGGGGTGCAGTAAAGTGGGGCAAATGTGTTGATGAGTGAAACCCTGCTGAGACCATCTGTTGAACCAAATCCATCAGCGGTTTGATAACAACAGAGATTGTGATCTCCAGCAGAGTCTCATAATTACACAACCATATAAACAAAATGATATGAGGGACAGAAAAGAAGAACACAATGACTGGACAAAAACTCACAATAGGATCAGAAGGTATAGTACATCTGAAGAAAAGCGAGCGTGGGAATTGGTGCTTTTTTTCGGCATTGTTTAAAAAAAGTAGACACTTGGTAGTGTACTCTGAAGGGTTTACTATAATATGCAGTTTAAACATTCAATGTAACACCTCAACTAATCTTATATGATATCTATGAAGTTAAATCAGATGAATAAGTCTGTTATTAGTCATTTGAGGGTTATATTTTACCACATGTCCTCAGAAATCATGTCCAGTGTTTATTAGGTCTGAAAACTACAGTGACAGTTTGTAGATTCAGAAGTTTCCTTGATATAGACACTCATTTCTCATGTTTCTCCGAGTTTTTTCTCTATGCTAGCCGGATATTACATAACCATGTGTGCTGTTTAGGAAATGCTGGACTCGTTTGAATTGCAATTAAATATCATTAGAAAGACCTGAAAGATTACTCATCTACATCTCGGCTAAAGTCTGCAATGTGTTACGAGTGAGATACCCCATCATCGATCCAAACCACTTTCTGGTCCATTGTTTGTTTAATGGCATTGTATAGTAATCTCAGATGATTCCCAGTCCCAGCCTCTGGCAGTGTCTTGCCAAGGCTGGCCCAGTCCTCTGGTGGGTGTGGTGTTGTGGCTAAGGCATAATGAAGGCTTGGATAGTCCAAAATGTCGAAAAAGTCACTGTATTTATAGCGCACGCCATCATCACCAGCTGCTGGATTGAATCCAGGGATCCCGACAGCGGAGAAGACGTGCAGAGTGCCACGTTTGCCAGACTATGAGGAGGATGGGAATTAAAAGGCTTACACAGCAAATAGATTTCGGATGAATTAGCTATTTGAGCATTTATAGAGTTAACTGAAGGTTTATTGATGATGACAGCAAGTAAGTGTTTATGGGCCAATGACAGGACACGTTTTTTTTTATGGATCTATCAATAAAAAAATAAAAAATTAACTCATGCATTTCAAAAATCAAGGTTCTTTATTCAAAAAATATTCAAAATGTATTCATATATTCAAAATAAAGGTTCTTTATTAGCATTTATGGTTCTATGAAGAAGTTCGGGAAAAAGGTTAATTATTAAAATGTTCTTCACACAAAATGGCTTTTTAACAACCCAAAATTTTGAGGTTTGAGGATCCCAAAATCATTATTCTATGGTATCCATGCAAGAAAAAAGAACAATAAAAAATACAAATAATAATAATATATATATATATAATTTTTTTTTGAATCTTTATTTTTAAGAGTGTACTACTGTCCTGTTATCATAAAGAGGGAAAACCATAAAACACACACACATATATATATATATTTTTTTTTTAAACATTACAACCATCTGCAACCAACATGACACATGCAAAATGAAAACATAAACATCAAGTGTAGCGTCAGTTCTGGCAGGACACGTTAGTCAAGTTTGCATCAGTGACTCTCAGCTGCATCCTCTACCTATAGGAATATGACGTCTATCACTGTATACATATATAATCTCTTCAGTATTATCAGCACAATCTCGTTTCTCAGGAGCGCATTACCCTCCTCCCTCCCCAGCTACTCCTCTCGTCAGTCAGGATTTGGCGTTCCCCTTGAATCAGAATAAATTCTCAAATGATGTTGTACTTTAAAATCTTGAATTAATGGTATCTGCAATACATTCATGTTGGTTCTGCTGTGTTTACAGTAAGGGGGGTTATTGCTGCTCTTATCCATGCTAGACTGCAGAACAGAACCAGACCGCCAATCCAAACTATGTTTATTGCCAACCGTATTTGACGATAGTGGTCCTGACTGAAGTGTAAATGTTGATGCATTGATTTGCTTGTTTCAGGAATGCTCCCCTTATGCAGCACATCTGTACGATGCCGAAGACGCCAACACCCCGATGCGGGAGCTCCCCGGACTCTGTGGGAACTACTGCGGGGATTACTGGCTCCACTGTCGTTACACTCTCAGCCTCCTCACCGACTACAATGAAACCTCTGCTATTGAAGAAGACCGAAGCAAGTTCTGCAAATACCTTGAGCTGAAAGATCCAGAGTACTGTTACCCGAACGTCCTCTCTGACGACAAGCTCAACGCCAAC
>NC_136883.1:2403376-2525876 GCF_949152265.1 Phoxinus phoxinus | reverse complement strand
GAGTCCTGGTGTCGATGACTAACAGAGAAGCACTGGCTTCTACTATATTGACACTACATGTTGAATTGCTGCGTAGTTATTAAAAAGCTTAGTCTTCAGCTTCATATCAACCTTCTGTGGTGAGAAGATCTAGATTATTGCCTCTAAGCTTTTACTGTATGCCAGCCCGAAGCAGGTTTCATTTATTTGTAGAATAAAACACTATCAGCAATCACAGCGACTTCATAAAATAATAAAAAGGGCTCTGATTTCTGGTTACTTTTGAATGCATGTCAGGACTTTTGAATAGCTAGAAATAAAGCGAGTAAAGCAGTAAATTTAAATATTTAAATAAAAGCCTCTTTGCAAAGCCTGCTTTTAATATAATCACAATGCATGTGATCAATATACTAATCATATGGATGATTTTTTTTTATTGTTTACATGACGTGCTATGTCTGAACAGATGCCTCTTGCAAGTTTTACATCTATATATTTATTTATGGATTTATTTATTTATATCTGAAGCAGTATATCATGTTTGTATCCCCGATATTTTTATTCATATTTATTATTGGTTTTTGTATTTATATTTATTTATTTTAATTTTATTTCAATATTCTGTTTTCATTTTCATTTAAGTTAAAAGTTTAGAAATTGTGTGTGCTTTTGTAATTTTCATTTTTAAAATATTTATACAGTTTTTATTAATTTTTATTATCTTAGTTATCTTAGAACATCAAGTTGAAAAATGTTTCTTTGGCAACCAGCAGAAATAAAAAAAAGTTTAAATTTTCCTTTTATAAATATATATATATATATATAATATATATATATATATACAGTATATACACACTCACACACACACACATATACATGTATACATATACAATGAATAAACATATGATGAATTGAATATATATAAATTGAATATACAATATCATGAGGCCTATACAAAAAGGGCGAATACTTTTTTTTTGGTTGCAGTTTTAGTAATAAATAATGACCCTGGTCTGAATTTGATTGGTATTAACATAATAATCAATAAATCTAATCCAATAAATAACTAATCTAATAATTAGACAAAAATAACAGAAACATAACAAAGCAGAAAGAAATATACATTGAATGAAGGACAGATCTAAGCCAGGAGAAGCTTTAGTTGTTTTCACAGGAAAATGAGCCTCTTCACAGACGGTTCAAGCCCATGCCAGTGTCAATATTGACATACGGCATTGTGGGATGTGAGTCCTAGCATGAGTTTAGCAAGGATGCGTTTGAGAGAGAAAATGATCCGCAGACGGTGCAAATGTTTACAGGGCAGGTTTAAAGGTGCTATGTGGAGTTTTTCTACTAAAATGAATCCATTTTTATTTATTTTAGAAGAAATGTATGAATCCAATGAATGAATCTAATGGGATTCACTAAAATTAATCCATTCCGCTTGTAAACGTATTGGTTGCAATCTGAAACATCACCGCTGAAAACTCCACATAGCCCCTTTAAACTACTATAGTCTTACTCGTATGGGATCAATAATTTGTATTACTTTAATCTTATACAAACTCTTCTTGTAAAACACAAATGCTTATCTCAAGTAAAAACAAACACTGTGATGTTACAGGTCCACTCTTCTAGGCAAAGCCCTGCGGATCGACGTAGACAACAACGATCACGGCGCCCCCTACAGTATCCCGTCAGACAATCCTTTTGTAGGAGAGAGCGGCTCGAGGCCAGAGATCTACGCCTACGGTGTGAGGAACATGTGGAGATGTTCAGTCGACAGGGGCGATCCAGCCAGCGGCCAGGGCCGGGGCCGAATGTTTTGCGGGGATGTTGGGCAGAATAAATATGAGGAAGTGGATCTGATCGAAAATGGAGGGAACTATGGATGGAGGGCAAAAGAAGGCTTCTCCTGTTACGACAACAAACTGTGCTCCAACTCGTCACTCAGTAAGCAAGTCTTTACATTTTCAAATTTAATTTTAGCATGTACAGTAGTGGCCAAAGGTGATTTACAGGGAGGACAATTTGTTCTTAATAGAGAGCATAAGCCCCTCCCCTTCCGGTGGACCATGGGACCTTATTTCGGAAAAATATTGTATGGTAGTCAATGGCGAGAGACAACAAATATTTTGATCTCGATTGAATTGTGCCCTGAATTACACATATGACGTTTGTCAATTTAAAAGATACATTTTAAAGTCAATAAAGTCACAGTTTGATGTAAAACTGCTGAGGTAAAGACTGTGAAAATAATAAAACTAAACGTTACTCTTCTGTTTTACATTTACATTTATATTTACATTTATGCATTTGGCAGACGCTTTTATCCAAAGTGACTTACATTGCATTATCCTATACATTTATACATAGGTATGTGCAATCCCCTGGGATCGAACCCACAACCTTGCGCTGTTAACACAATCATCATATGTGTAATTCAGGGCACAGTTCGGACGGAATAAAAAGATAAGTTGTCTCTCGCATTGACTACCATACATATTTTTTCCGGAATAAGGTCCCATGAGCCGGAAGCGGAGGGGCGGGACTTAGGCTCTCTATAACCCTACAAGTTCAATTAAACCATCAAAATATGAGGATAATATTGTATATTTTTTAAATACAATGCAATGACAGAAACCTGGTCCATGAGGACACTAGTTATTATGGGGGCACTGGGGTGCACACATATCTGACTAAATTATTTGGCAAACTACAGCTACAGGCTTTATTTGACTAATTAACTAATAATGCATCTATCTAATGCATCGAACATAAACAGAAACTCAAACATGCTGCATAACATGAGAATGAACCTCATTGGTTCATGCTTGAGCTTCAATTTACCACAACTGATGAGTTGATGGATGAATGTTTATGTGAATAAAAGCCTAAATTAAATCTGTTCATCAAAAAAAGCGATCGTGTCTCTTCAGAAAATATGGACTAAACCACTTTATTCGGATTAGTTTTCTAATGATCTCTAGTCTTACGGGTTTGGAATGACATAATTTTAAATTTCGGTCGTCCATGTCATGAACCTCAAAAGGAAATATGTTTAATGAATTTATTGGGTTTCAAATATTATTATTGCGGTAGCACTTTATTCCCGAACATACTGTATGTATGTACGTATTACAGTAATTACAATAACTGAGTACGGTAATAACTATAGGTACTAACCCTGAACCTACCCCTAAACCGAACCTTAACGCATGTTGTTCCCTTTCGATACCTTACCCGTACTGCGTCGCTAGACACTGTTATGGGGAAAACTAATTTTTCCCCGAATTCTGAAGCCTTTTTAATTACGCATTGAAACGGCACGGCCATTGGTTCGTGCAGAGTAATAAAACTAACCAATGGCGAGGCAGCGGTTCTGCGCGAGCGTATGGCAGAGAAGCCCGCCAGAGTGCGCCAATTTGGGCATCTGGCTATAAAATCAGGCGATCTGGCTTTGGATACTCAGATCAATTCTCCTTCAGCAACGACACTTCTCTTTGCTGATACTCCGATGATTCAAGCCTTCGCGCCGTTGATAAAAAAGAATTGGAAAAAAATCCAAGTCCAGGCACTCAGGATGCAAAAGTTAAAAAGCCTTTATTATTTTTTGGGGGGCTAAACCATTAAAAGACCAACGCGTATTGGCCCACTGGCCTTCATAAGGGTGTTGGTAACAGACAGAATCAAGCAATACTTATAGTTGCATTGATTTCAGGTGTGCCACTCTGGCACTTGCAACACACTTGTTTGGCCACTACAGGCAATAGTTCAGGTCATGTCTAATGCTAGAGGTTAAACCATGCAAATACAAGGCAAAATAAGAGCTCTCCAAGTGGAAAAATAGGAGTGACACAACAAACATCTAGTGTACTCCACACAATATGCACCAAAAGTCAATACATGTGAATAGGCTAGTTAATTCTAATTTCATAGTCAAGATGGTTCTAAAACAACATGAACAAAAAATGGGCATTGGATTCAAAGACTATTCATAATTCACGAACAGCAATACACTGTCCCTATTTGAGACACAACAATTACAAAAAAGGTAAAAGGTCAAAATCTTCATTGAGACCTGGATGACTAGTGGCCCTCAAGGAATATATCCAATATGTCTCCCTTTGTTTAAAGCGTTTGATCAGCAAAGCAGCGGATCCAGCCGAATCAGCGCCGATCCCGCCGCTCTGCGCCTCGACTCCGTTCAGAGCACAGGTCATTTCCCTCTCAGCACTTCCTCCCTCCGCGGATGAACGAGAGCTGCATTTACTCTACTCTGCTTGGAGAACATAGAGGCTTCGCCTCTTTTAGACACGCGGAACAGCTTTTTGTATGCTTTGGAGGCCGCACCAAAGGCCATCCAGTCACAAAGCAGAGGATATCCAGATGCACAGTGGACGCAATTGCACTAGCCTACTCCTCAACGGTCATACAATGCAAGAGCTCGAGACATGGCCTCGTCCTAAGCCTGGTCCAGTGGTGTCTCCATTGGTGATATCCTACTGGTCCTCGCCGTCCACATTTACCAGGTTCTACAACCTAGAAGTCCCTGCGTGGCTCCGATCAGGGTCTGGGCTACAGGTAACAGGCTATTGCCTTCTCTTACCTAACCAGCTCTTGGCCCTTCTAGTGCCTAGGCCAAACAGGTGCTCTTGGAACGATTGTCTAGGGCAGGATCGACCTCTATGGGCCTTATCTTGCACCCACCGCAATTGACTTTGTGCACCGACGCATGTATCATTCCTATTTTGCACTCGCGCACAGCGGGCTTTTCCCTCCACAGCCGCACGTCGGTAAATTAGGGAATGAACTTGCGCTTGGGAGGCGGTTCAGTGAAAAGAGGAGCGTGTTCAGGCGCAAACGTTCCCTGGTGCTATTTTGCAGTTCCAGAAAACAATTCCGCCACTGACCAGGAAAATGGCCATTATGTAGCGTGTGAACAACACATGCATTTTGATTCTCTAATCTACACAGACGCAGCAGTTTTCATTTTTGCAAATCATACATTATTACAAGGAAACATATTAACACATGAGGGAAATCATTGTTGTGTCCATGAAGATGTGAAAAAATAAATCTAGCTTACACATTTACCCAAATTATTATACGCCTGTTTAACCGAAGCTAATTTGGGTGGGTTTCTCCATCATCCTCATACAATGTCACTTCTCTGTGTTTTACGGCCCTGACAAGAACGTCGGCCTCCTCGGCTGTGAACCGCTCCTGGCGTGCGCCGGCAAATCCACCGTTATAATAGCAATCCGCCGTGGAACAAGCGCGCCGGCTCTTAAAGGGAATGTGAGAGGACGCTCTGATTGGTTTATTTCACGTTACGCCCAAACCACACCTATGATTAATGAAGCGACTTCAGACCAACACATTTTAGATTTGCATCGGGTGCAAGAGTCGTTTATCCCGCCGGTATAATAGCAACAGCGCCCGGGATCCGCCCACAAAGTTACTTGCTTTACGCATTTGATACTTGCGTTTCAGATCGTTAAAATAGGGCCCAATGAGTTCTTCCTGGTTTACGTTCCTAGGCCTCAGCGAAATGAGTATTCCCTATTATGTCTTGGTTCCTTTTGGCCAGGGGTCACCAAACTTGGTCCTGGAGGGCCGTTGTCCTGCAGAGTTTAGCTCCAACCAGGTTCAACACACCTGCCTGAAAGTTTCTAGTATGCCTAGTGAGACCTTGATTAGCTGGTTCAGGTGTGTTTATTTGGGGTTGGAGCTAAACTCTGCAGGACAGCTGCCCTCCAGGACCGAGTTTGGTGACCCCTGCTCTAGGCTCTGCTAGGGCTTAAGGCCAAGTATATCATTATAGTCGATCTGCAGCCATAGCACAGCGTGATTGTATTGCTTCCCCCTAACAGCGTCTAGCGACGCAGTACGAGTATCGAAAGGGAACGTACTCGGTTACTACGTAACCTCGGTTCCCTGAGATACAGGAACGAGTACTGCGTTTCAGGCCGTGCTATATTGTTGCACGACTCTCAGTTCCTCGCTTCAGTCGAATTTAACCTGAGTATCCAATGCCAGATCGCCTGCTTTTATAGCCAGATGCCCAAATTGCCGCTCTCTGGCGGGCTTCTCTGCCATACGCTCGTGCAGCTGCCTCGCCATTGGTTTGTTTTATTACTCTGCACGAACCAATGGCCGTGCAGTTTCACTGCGTAATTAAAAAGGCTTCAGAATTCGTAGAAATAGGAGTTTTCCCCATAACAGTGTCTAGCGACGCAGTTCTCGTTCCCGCATCTCAGGGAACCGACGTTATGTAACGAGTACGTTACCTTATATTACCCAGTACTTTCTTAGGTAAGTACACTGTAACTACTCATACTGTAAAATAAAGTGCAACCATTTAGTTTTAGTTTTAGTATTTTATATTTCTTCATGTCAAATTACAAGGTAACTCAGAAAATTCTGATGGTTACAGTAATTTAATACATTTTGTGCACTTTACAAATGTTGAAGTAATGAATTTGTTGTATTGGACAAGCTAATCTTACATGTAGGCTAGTATATAGTCAGACAACATTAAAGCCTGTCATTTTATTCTCATTAAATAAATCTCTTCTGAAGAAAATATTTGAAAACTATTTTCTTATATAGTTATCCTTTCTTCATTTATTTTAAAGATTTGTATGAATACAGCTCCAGTTTTCACAAGCTGCTGTTGGTTCCAGTTGAGTTTTGAAGAGTATATGAGAGAACAATATCTGTATTTGACCTTTTCCATAGATGATATCCTTCCGATATTTGCTTACCCACATAAAATCGGCAAGTCTGTAACTGGCGGCTACATCTACAGAGGCTGCCAGATGCCCAATCTGAATGGTCTGTATATCTTTGGGGATTTTATGAGTGGGTACGTATGTTTTCTCTAGTACTTGATAGTCCAATATAATAAAATATCAACAAGAATATCAACACAAGACTAGTGCATGCTACTTTCCCATGATGGCTGATTTATTTCACTGTTTGTATGATTACTATGCACTGAATAAATCAGACTTCTCCCATTATATGCATCCCAGGCGCCTGATGTCCCTAAAGGAAAACACTGAGACGGGAAAATGGACCTATAAGGAGATTTGTATGGGCGCTGACAAAACGTGCAGTTTCCCTAAACTTATAAACAGCTACTACAAGTATATCATATCATTTGGCGAAGATGAGGCAGGTAACTTGAGAGCAGCTCTGCGTGTGACTATTTTTAGGATTTACATTTTCTCCAATATACAGTCATCAATATCAATTATTAGAAGAAAAGGTTCGAGTGCAACAGTGGGGCTCCGGAAGTAAAAGCTCCATTAATTTTCTCCACAGGGACATTGATTTTTAACGATAACTTATAAACCATTAAAGTCTGTGTAAAGACCTGCTGTAAGCTACAAGGTTATTCATCGATGTTATATTTGCTTCTGCATTATTTCAGCAGAATTCCTGGTGATAACTACATTACCCTAGCCTGGTTCTACCAGACTCTCGTACATTTCATTTGTACAGAGAGTCTTGCTGTTTATCAATGTCAAGGATACTACCTTGGCAGGACTGGTCCTTCCAGGTCATTTTCTTCAGAGGCGAGGTTCCTCTTTAGCATTCGGAGAACACGTACATGGATCAGGCTAGCAAGTGCACGTCATTGCGTCGTTACGCCAGTGAAAAGGTCCGCTTTCGGCGCAGAAATGGAAGTGCTACTGATTTAGTAGCTGTACAATTGAACTCAAGTGGACATCTGAAAATCTCTGTGGAAAAAAAAAAAATCTAATCAAATTTTGTTTTTCATGCCCTAGGAGCAATAAAAACACATAGGAAAAAAAATCCTGACTGAGGTTATCATAATTCATGCATCAAATGTGCATAAACAATTATTTCTATACTTTTCTCCCACCTTGTACTTGGTTTTTAAATTGTCCCACTTTTTTTTAACAAGATAGCAAAGCTGCGCGCATAGGATTGTGGGTGATTTGGGAGCGCGAAGGATACACATATGCATCCTTTCCTGATACATTTTCCAAACGAAGGACTGGACGGATGTCGATGACGTAGCATCCTCGACATTCTGGCTTCCGAGGATCCTTCCTTGACATTGACATACAGCTTAGCCTCTCTCCATTGACAAGCGTTAACTTCCTTGTAGGCGGTACTCTGTTGAAGTTTAAAACTATTGGATCTGCCCAGAGTCACTCTGGATCTGCCATAACCAATCGCTAACGCTTGGTCGTGACGTATGACGACTCAAACTAGCGCACAACCTCAACGTCATCGTTCTCAGCCACTCCCTCTGTTCACTGATTGGACCGGTAAAAAATTGACCGGAGAAAACCCAAGAATACACCACAAGCCCAGACGTAGTACTGAAGGAAAATGAAAATTGAGCAGAAGCACGTAGGAGGGCGGAGCCAGGCTAACATTACCCATGATGGTGTACAGAAAATTACACCAATCGGAGTCGGAAAAAGCTGCCAAATAGTTATTAGGCTATTGTAAAGTGTTTCGAATTATGTAATGAGTCGATCTCTCTACATTCAAAATGTTTGTATATAGTACATATCCATATTTTTCAATACAATCAACATTTCTAAATAATTTTAAATAATTTTAAGTACACAGTCTTGCACCTTTGTCATTTTGTTCCGATCTTCACATTTTTGTTTATTCAAATCAAAGTTTGTAAGGTTGTGATTCACCTCGTCCCTGGTTGGCTTGATTCATGGCTTATAACTCTTTAACGAAAGTCCCTATTGGAAAAATTAATAGAAAAAATTATTTCGGAAACCAGCTCCACTAAAAAAGGGGTTGAGAACTGTTGCACTATAGAACCATACAGGGGTTCACCATGGGATCCTTTTATGGATTTAGTTTTAATAATGTTTCGTTTAATTCAAGTTTATGAATTAGAGAGCTCGTAAACATACACTAAAAAATGCTGGGTTGTTTCAACCCAATTTTGGGTAAAATATGGACAAACCCAGCCGTTGGGTTTTTTAGAGTGTACTTTATCAGTATAATTTTTTTTTAATAAACCATTAAACATGGAAGTATTATGCAGTCATTTAAGACATTTCTCCTTATATATATAGAAACTTTTTGGCATAAAGGACTCTTTAAAATTGAGGGTTCTGGAACCTCATCGAACCGTTATTTTCCTAAGAGTGTGTGTGTGTGTGTGTGTGTGTGTGTGTGTGTGTGTGTGTGTGTGTGTGTGTGTGTGTGTGTGTGTGTGTGTGTGTGTTTCAGGCGAGCTGTACTTCCTTGCGACGGGAGCGGCGAGTGCCACGGCCAGAGCCGGAGTGGTGTATAAGATAGTGGATCCCTCAAGGTACACACACTGTATTGATACTGACACAGACAGGGGATTCAGTTCTGTTAACATCCACTTAATAAAACTTCACAGTTAGGGGTTTTATACTGAATTTACTAGAAGTATGATGGTAATGCAGAGCTGTAGAAAAAACAACCTCCTCCCCTGCCTCATCTGATTTTCTATATTGATTATACCAATATGCCTCTTAGCATATTTCAAAATAAATTAATAAATAAAAATATAGTGATAGTGTTAGGGGTAATATTAAAAGAATAGCTTGCACAAAATAAAATGTGTGTAACTAGGGCCTAAAATTAACAATCGCCAAGTGCCAAATGCGAATAATAAAACAGGTGTTGGCGATTATATAAATGACGTTAATCGCCAGTTGGCCGGTAATATTTGTATGAATTCTAACAATGCAATGTTGTGAAAACATAACAGTAAAACAAACATGAAGATCGTTCAGGACCATTAACAGGCCAGCGCTGCATCGTCACAAGAGTTTAAGTCTCGGCCATTCAAATATTCAAGAAGACGGGGAAAAATAACTCAATTTGAAAGTTTTGTGTGCGCAAATACTGAGCTAATACTGAGCTCTATTTCACGTCTTCTTGCTCTTGGACGGACAAATTCACAAAAAATGTCTCAAAAATGCCCGTCTCTGCAACTATCCAAGTAAACATAACCGGTTATGGCTTAAATAAACGTAAACAGTGGAGAGAGATGTATACCAGTATCAGTGTATTGGATCTGTGCATTAGTCTTAAAGTGACAGCAGCCTAATATTAGGTAATTTGTATATTTGTAATTTATAATAATATAATGTATTTTTAATGTTTATCAAACAACAAAAGGCAAAGTAACAAAATCATTCACTGATCTTGACTGAATAACTTTTGTACCTTTAATAAGGATTAATCTATGTTTATGTATGAAGACTATGCAGTGTTATTTTCCATTTGATTACTTTATTAAATGTCTCCACCTGAAAACTACTGTTGTCTTTAATAATGTTTAGTTAGGGTAGTATTTTTAGCTTTGGTATTGAAATGGAAATAGAGTGTGATCTAACTGCCTTGTTTTGCAAGAACAGTTTAATGAAAAATTCAAATTTTCTTCAGTCACTGGGCATAAAGCTAGTTTTAGGCCCTGGGTGTAAGGTATGTTTTGTACTTACTGTTAAAAGCTGTGAAATAAACAGTTGGACATTTTCTTCACTATTTAGGAGGGCCCCTCCAGGCAAATGCAGCTTTAAGCCCACTCCAGTCAACATCAAGGGCAAACTGATTCATTTCAGTCCTAAAGAAGGTAATACACACTCCTACTTCCCATTGAAGACGTGAGATTTGAGTAGGGCTGCACGATTAAGAAAAATAAAACCAAAATTGTGATATGGCTAAGTGCATATGGATTATCAAATCGCGAAGGCTGCGATTGAATGAAATGAATGCGCTGCGTGTTTCACACTGAAGCGCAGCACTGTGTTTGAATTACCATAGTGTATGAAATGTGCTGTATAAATAAACTTGCCTTGCCTTATTATCATATAAAATATATATTTTTGTATATAACAATATTGATAATCACAAAAATCTGGCCAAATTGTGCAGCCCTACAAACAAGCACAGCAATCGCAATTGCAAGCACTAGAAAGGCTGATTGTTCTGCTAGTTTTCTGACTCTGTTTGATTTGTTCCACAGAGTTTGTGATTAACAAAAAACCCTCAACGACTGCCGTTCCCAAACCCAAACCGACCAGACCCAGTTCAACCCCGCGGCCGCGAGCACCACAAGCGCCAACTCGCAGGACGCCTCCAGTCCGCCACTCTACGCCTCGTCCGCGTGCTCTCCACACGACCCCTCGGTCACTGACCCCCGCTAGGCCCTCGTACTCGACCCCGGCACCCAAACCCACCGCCAGGCCCTCGTACTGGACCCCGGCACCCAAACCCACCGCCAGGCCCTCGTACTGGACCCCGGCACCAAAACCCAAAACCCCCGCTAGGCCCTCGTACTGGACCCCGGCACCCAAACCCACCGCCAGGCCCTCGTACTGGACCCCGGCACCAAAACCCAAAACCCCCGCTAGGCCCTCGTACTGGACCCCGGCACCAAACCCCACCGCTAGGCCGTCGTACTGGACGCCGGCACCAAAACCCAAACCCACCGCAAAGACCCAGACAAGCAGACCTGGGAAACGAGGTCGAGGGAAGCCCAGGAGGAAAGGCGAGCGCAGGGGTCGGCCCCGCTCCGGGACAGTGAGGCTGGTCAGCGCCGACGGGTTGAAGGACCGCGGCCGGGTCGAGATCTTCGTGCGTGGCGAGTGGGGAACGGTGTGCGACGACATGTTTAACTCGCAGGCCGCGGCGGTCGTCTGCCGGCAGCTGGGATTCCCCGTGGTGGAGCGCGTGGCGAAGAGAGCAGAACTCGGGCCGGGAGCCGGCGGCGTCAGGATCCTGCTGGACGACGTCGAGTGCGAAGGCACGGAGCGGACTCTGTTACACTGCAAACACGCCAAACTGGGCAAAAACAACTGCTCTCATGACGAGGACGTTGGGGTGGTGTGTGGACATTACGAACATGCAGTGGAGTGACCGACAATGATGCCACTGACCACAAATACTGTTTACAGAGAAACTGTCCACTTGACAGAACAAAATTATATTATCATTTTAAATGACCTACTATACAATTATGATGAACTGGAAATTCCCCCATTGCAACCAGAAGAGAATCAGTGTTTTGTTTTTTAATGAAGACACAAATGAAATATCATACTAGACTATATAGATGGAGAGATTTAACACAAATATGATTGAATAAGTAAACTGCACTCAAGTTATACTCATCAATCAATCAAACACACATTTTAATATTTTTTTTCACACTGAACCATGCACTATTTACACTGCGGTGAGTTGTTGACCATCTCACACAAGAAATATAAATGTATTAACTTTGTTATTTTTTGACAACACTTTACAATAAGGTTTCATTATCACTAATAATCTTAGTTAATTTTAATTTCAACGTTTACTGATACATTATTAAACTCAAATGTTGTGTTTGTTAACATTAGTTAATGCACTGTGAACTAACGTGAACAAACAATGGACAGCTTTTTTTTAATTAATAAATGTTAACAAAGATTAATACTGTAACAATTGTATTTATCATAGTTTGTGTTAGTTCATAAATTAATGAAACTTTATTGTAAAGTGTTACCCATAATTTTTTCATCATAATTGTGAAATTAAATTAATAATAATAAAAAACTGATTTAAGTATATCCACCTAGCAATCATGAGATTTTGCAGATTGTCCTTTTCAGGTTATTGCTATGTAAATATTGCATTTTTGTTGCACATTCCAAATGATGATTGTTTTTAATCACAAATGCTGGACATTCTTTGTTATATTGTAATAATTAAAAATTTTAAATAAAATTGTTTGCATAATCGTGGTGAAGATCGCAAAGTTGTATTCAAATCCTTTATAGCCTATATCAATTAGAATATCTTCCGTTGCTCTTTGGATTTTGGTGTGGTGGATCGTGATTAGTTTCCTAAATTAACTAATCTGAAACAAACTAAAAAAACCTATTAAATAAACACTGAAGCACACAATGGATCAGACTTCTTCTCTCCTCCTTCTCAAAAATAGCGTGATTTATCATTTTCCCCCAAATCGCTCGGCTTAATCACGTGATATTTGTTACTTTTCACAGCGCTGGTCAGACTAGACCAATCACACGGTGTTTTTCGGTCAATCCGAAAAGTTTTTCGGAAATTTTGATAATTGCTGTTGCAAGCTCAGCCTCCTGTCTTCGAAATAATTTTCTTTAAATTATTATACTTTCTTGTATACCAATGTCTCCAATACAATACAAACGCCGTGATATACTTGTGCGGCATTCTAAACGGCATCCATACAAGTATTCAAAATATTTTATTATTTATAAAAACGAATAAATATATAAAATGAACGCGAGAACAATATAACAAAAGCCAAATATAAATAAAAAAACGTATTACAGACTGAGATTATTATCACGTCATCGCACTACGGTCCAATCCTGAGCTTGACCCGGAAGTGATGTCAGCTGCGATTTCTCCTGCTATTTTTTTGCGATGCTAATTTTAGTTTCACTACCGGCAGCTTCTCGCTTAGACGTCTAAATGTGTTGATAAATGTTTATATTTGTCTTTTGTTACCTTGCTATTTAAGTAAAGATACCTTATTTTGGGGGAGAGATGGCGTTTTTAAACCAGAGCGGGTCCAGACAGCGTAAGTTACATACGTGATTATTTTGTGATTAGTTATGAAATGCCATATAAGACACACATTTCATTATTATTTGAATATTATCTGGCCAGTTGTGTGCTTTTTTCGGTTGTTAAATAAGTGTGTATTCACAGCAAAAGCAAATTCAGGCATGTTTCTTCTTTTAATTTACTAGAATCTTTATTCTTGCTCTGTTTTCTCTTTGTTCCTCCGCCTTTATTGGCTTGTTTACACACATTAAATAGATCAAATATCAGAATTCTTCATGTCAGATGATTTGAAATCACCCTTAAGGTTAGTGGATAAACCATAATAAGCCTGCCTGACTACTTGGGACTGTGTGCTGTGGACATTTACAGTCATTTGTTTATGTCATGTGGATGATAGCTGACTTTGATATGATTCTTGTGTTGTAGAGCCGAAGATCAGGATGCGAGGCCCTTCAGGGGACCCCAGTGACCCCAGTCCGTTATTTGACGACACTAGTTCAGAGGTGAACAATCACGGTCACGGCGATGTGGGGAAAGGGCCTGACGCATATCCAGGACAGGCCTTTCTGTCGGACCCCATGTCTAACCTCGCCATGGCCTACGGCAGCAGTCTCGCCTCCCACGGCAAAGAGATGATGGACAAGAACGTATGTGATCGCTGTCAGACGAGTATAAATGATCACGAGCTGTGTGATGAGCTAGGATGTGTGTTTGTTGTGGTGTAGAAGAGCATGTGATGTGTTGAAACAAGGCCCGTGTTGTGGGATCAGAATCAACCCTGCGGCTCTGATTAATATCGCATTCTGCATGTTGATGAACTGTTATTTTATTGTAGTGGATTAAATAACTTGTTTCTCTTTCTGGTCCACAGCTGGATCGATTCATCCCCATCTCTAAGTTAAAGTACTATTTTGCAGTAGACACGGTTTATGTTGGCAAGAAGCTTGGACTGCTGGTTTTTCCCTACATGCATGAAGTAAGACCACCACCATATCAACATTAACAGACCTAAGCCCTATTCAGACGTTAATTGTTTCTAATAGGGACGTAAGGTATTTTCAACATTTACAGGGGCTAGTCAGTGATTTCATATCTAGAATGTCAGTGTTTTTCTTCCACCACCAAGTCCTCGGCCGAATTACCTACAATTTTTTTGACAAACACCAAGATCGTAAAGTAATTTAATTGCGTCTGAATCCACATGTTTACATGGGAATAAATTCAAAATTCACCATTTAAATCCCTCTTGACCGCTGCGTAACACCCTAACTGTTGCGCTTCATGTAATTTGCATGCATTTGAAAGATGTACCCTTTTATTATTGAAATGCTGGGAAGTATTTACAAGAACAATATTTAATCACCGCTCCACCTCAGCCACAGGAGAAAAAGGTTTAAATTGTATTAGGGCCTATACAATCACATTACAATCTAAACCAAGCAGCTTTGTTTACCTAATGTAAATAAGAAAAGCTGCATTAAATTATTTCTGCTAATTTCCATATTTCTTAAATGTCCATAAGATAAAAAGGGAGATTTAAATAATCACATAATAAATAGGACATTATTTTTATATTATTCACTTAAATATGAATTTATCCGTATTATTCCAAGCACGTGACATTTTATTTACAGCAGACAACCATGCGGCCGACCACTGTTCCTGGGTCTGTGTGATCACAAGACTCGCTCCTCCAAATCTCCATCCGAATGAGTTTTATCACTGAGGTGCCGTGCAAATTCATTTTTACAGACGTCAACATGAGAAACAATCACTGTCCGAATAGGGCTCTAGATACTGTTTTGTTTTGTTTTCTTAAAGGGATAGTTCACCCAAAAATGAAAATTGTCAATACTTCCTCACCCTCAAGTTGTTCTAAACCTGTATGTCTGTTGAACACATAATAATATATTTTAAAGGATGTTGGCAACCAAAAAGTTGGCAGTAGCCATTGACTTCCATAGTAGGAAAAAAAATACTATGAAAGTCAATTGGTGCCGTCATACCCTGGACCACACAAAACCAGTCACATAGGTCAATTTTAAAAAAATTAGATTTATACATCATCTGAAAGCTGAATAAATAATCATTGATGTGTGGTTTGTTAGGATAGGACAATATTTGACCGAGATATGACTATTGAAAATCTGGAATCTGAGGATGAAAAAAAATCTAAACATTGAGAAAATCTCCTTTAAAGTTGTGCATTTATGTTCACGATTGTGCTGCATTCACTCAAAAATACATGTTTTATATATTTACGGTAGGAAATGTACTAAATATCTTCATGGAACATGATCTTAATATCCTCATGATTTTTGGCATAAAAGAAAAATTGATAATTTTGACCCATACAATGTATAGTTGGCTATTGCCACAGATACACCCGTGCGACTGTGACTGGGTTTGTGATCCAGGGTCATATATATATGAAGTTGCCTTGTTATTTTTGGAGATTGACAGTTACTGGTAACTTGGACTGAATATGAGGACAGAATTATTGTTTGGTTTTCATTCCTGAATGAGTGTTTCTGTCCTGTCCTCTCTCTGCAGAACTGGGAGGTGAGCTATCAGCAGGATACACCAGTTGCACCACGGTTTGATATCAACGCCCCTGATCTGTACATTCCCAGTATGACTCCAAGCCATATTCTATTATAATAATAATAATCATATCTTTCAATTCACGAACTTTACTGAGTGATGTGCTATTTAAAAATTCAAAGGATCTTATTATATATTGATGGGAAAGTGTACAGTCATGTAAATGTTCACTAAATGCGTGTGTGTGTGTGTGTGTGCTCCGCAGTGATGGGTTTCATCACGTATGTCCTGGTTGCAGGACTGGCTCTGGGCACACAGAACCGGTAAGAGCCAGTTTCGCCCTTCTACAGCAGATACTGGGAGAGTTCATCAGTGTGGGCAAGGAATGCTTATGCCAAGGCTGTTAGTGGACACATTAAACATGTGAATATTATACTGGCTCAGATTTACCCTTGAGCCCTTACAAACATTTCAATAACAGGACATTTTGGCTCTGGTTACATTTTAGCTGAGAAGTTTTTAGTTTTTCCATACCGCCTTAATGAAATCTCAAACAATTCATCTATAAAATAAAATAACTATTATTATTGTTTGTGATATTACAATATTATAGTTCTTATTCGATCTACGTCATCAATGTTGGCGGCGGCCATGTTGTTGACATAGAACCCACGGCAACTGTCAGTCTGTCAATTGACAAGCGAGGCAGGGTCGGTATTATCCATGGTATTATCGCTGTATTTTTATCTTTTTTAAAACAGCACGATGGTGTGTTGTGTAAGACACGGCTGTTCTAACAACAGCAAGAAGAAGTTAGTTTTTATGCGATACCGACTGTCAGAAAATGTGAAGGGAAGGAGACAGAGGAGTTGAGCCAGCGCAGGAGAGACTTGTGGCTTGATTTAATATTGACTCATTTGGATAAATATTAGGTAGGCTACACAAGATAGGCATTCATTTTTCACAAGAAAAAAACAACTCACCTAATGCTGTAAACATACAGAGATATGTGTTTTTTTTATTATAATAACTTTAATGATACAAGTAAAAATATAATATGTAATAAAGTACACATATTTAGCTAAATACTCTCTATAGCTCTTTTTTTCTAGCCAAATTATGGTCATCAAATGGCTTTGCTGAGGTATAGGCTAAATGTTATATGTGACATAATTGTTCTCCAGCTGTTTTATTGACCCCTTTGTTTGTTTGTTTGATTGATTGGTCGATATTATGTATGAGGAATATACATTTCGGTAAGTTGTACTGTATCTTTCAACATTGTTCATTTGTGTTTATTTACTAGCTAACGTTAGAGATGATCCGTTCACGTGCCGCTAGTGATCTGTCGCGTCACATTTACAAGCGCCAAATCGGTATTTATTGTTTGAATTTCGTAATAAAAGTGACAGAACCTGAGAGCTGAGATGTTTTAGATCATAAGTAACTGCTCTGTCTAGTCTGTCGGTCTCCGTGTCCTCTTTGCGTCGCGATTTTTTCGAATATAACGTCAAAGAGAAACTAAACGTTACTAGAATTCAAGATATCATATCATACACATAATCCTTTAAACTAAACAAACAATCAAAAGGGAACTTACATGGTCAACAACACAACAATTCCACACAAACCATGTCTGAATGACAGCTTCTTGGTTCAAACAAGTGGAGACTGAAGCATAATTAGTAAGGGACCACATGTGATCTTAAGACTCATTCAGCCAATCAGATCACAGCAGGATTTTCTACAATTATATTTACATTTTCAAATTTATGTTTGTTGCATATTGTGCCGTATATATCCCAGTGAAACGGCTTTTGGAACGAGAACAAATGTGGGCGGGGCTTGATTTTGTCCACGAGGAGTTGATTGGATGGTTGTGGTTTGCTATTGGCTGATCTCATGTGAGTGACAGGTTGCCCCGCCCTCGTCATCAGAGAAGAGATTGTGCAAGAGCGATGGAAGATATTCTGATTCAAGATTACAAGGCACATGAATTAAAAAATAAATGTGCATGGATAAATAATTGATATTGAACACTGCAATATTCCATAAAAAACAAGAATTGTCCATTTTTGATTTCGTGGAGGCTTTAAATATGTATCATTCCCTGTCCAAATGAACATTCGTCACAGTATGGACCTGAAGCTTAATTAATCAGATCCACTGTCACGAGAGGAACTGTGTTTTGATGATGCTGGAGTTTCAGAGGGAAGGGGACGTCCTGTCCTGACCGCGCTCGACCTCCCGGTACTCATTGTTCTGTGTTTGGTCATGACTTCCTGACCTGATTTTGCTTCTCTGTTCTTGTTTTCAGGTTTTCTCCAGAGATTCTGGGCATTCAGGCCAGCTCGGCCCTGGTGTGGCTCATTATCGAGGTTTTGACTGTGCTCCTCAGTCTTTATCTGGTAACCGTGAACACTGACCTCACCACCATCGACCTGGTGGCCTTCTCCGGATACAAATATGTGGGGTGAGGACATTGGTTCTTCTTTGTTTACCTCACATTCACCACAATATCATCATCTATGATGTATCTGCTGTCAAACCATTTCGGCTGGTATTTTGGACTCTAGGTGGTGCTATTGAGTAATATTTGCTGCACAGTTACATATCCTTTACATTTGATCTACACATTGAAATTAAACTGAAATGAAAATAAAAAATAAAGTGAAATTAATTTGCATTTAATATTTAATTGTGTATAGTTTCCCAGTATTGTCCTCATACCGGTACCGGATATAACTAGTCTAGTTTACTCTAAAACTCTTGCCAGCTTTATCATCATCTGTGTGCTTTTAAAAGTTTTTAAAACATACAGTCCCTGATAAGAAAAGCATATTAACTTTGTATGGCTGTACAGTGCATTACTTTGAATATATAGCAAAGAATGTATATTTTCGTCAAGCCCGCGTCAGCTGTGTAAGTTCCTGCGGTGTTTGTTTCCTCAGGATGATCGTGGGAGTCGTGGCAGGACTTTTGTTCGGCCGGACGGGATATTACCTCTCACTGCTGTGGTGCTGCGTCTCCATCTTTGTCTTTACGGTGTGTATTGAGAAGATGGCTTCATATACTGCTGCATTTTATAGTAAAGCGTTATATTCATCATTTTGCTGAAGTTCAAACGGCCAGTCGTCGTGTTTCTGTTGTTTCTTGGTTTTAGTTCATAAAAACCGTCAAAAAATGTGCATTATTGGACATTTTAGCAAATTGGAAAAAAAAAAAAGAAAAGAAAAAAAGCATGACTTTTTATTAGCCTGATCAAAACACATTCACATGTTGCCTGCAACCTGATTTATTTATTTATTTTACAAGAAATTAATACTTTTATTCAGCAAGGATACATTACATTTATCAATTTAGAGTAGAGACATTTGTAATATTACAAAATAAATGTATTTTCTATGCTTCACAGAATCCTGAAATATTTCTACAAAAATATTAACTGTTTTCAACATTGATAATAATCAGAAATGTTTCTTGAGCATCAAATCATCATATTATACTGATTTCTGAAGGATCATGTGACACTGAAGACTGGAGTAATGATGCTGAAAATTCAGCTTTGATCACAGGAATTAAATAATTTGTTTTGTTTTTTAACAAATAAATGTAGACTTTGTGAGCAGAAGAGACCTCTATCAAATGCATTACATCTACATATAATCATTTAGCAGACGCTTTAATCCAAAGCGACGTACAACTGAGGAGAACAATAGAAGCAATCCGACCAGGGCAACAGTACAAGTCTCAGTTAGTCTAGCACAGTTAAAACAAAAAACAAATCTTACCGACCTTAAACCTTAACGGTAGTCTGTATATAATATTCCTTTCCATCCATTGTTACCTAAGTTTATATAAAGACAGACACTGTTACAACATCTGCTGCGGTCTGAACTCACTCATTCGCCATACATAGATATGTATTGAGTGAAGTTATGCTTGAATGTCTAAACTATGCAGCAGATTTCAGTTTCCAGGGTTCCCACGGGTCCTTGAAATCCTTAAGTTTGTGAATCTGAAAAAAATATATATATAAAAATTCAAGGCCCTGGAAAGTTTTTGAAAATGAACATACACAGATACAGATCCTTGAAAGTGCTTGCATTTATTTTGAGCAATAAGTTTTCTGTAAAAAAAATTCCATATTATTCCCTCCGGTCCACTAATGTGTTATTTCGCCAACACTTCGTTGCCTATGCACACTAGCTTGCTTGATTTACGTTAGTTACGCGCAGAGCCATAGAGAGAAAGAGTTGCGACACTCCCATAGACCTCCGTTGTAAAAAAATGGCGGTGCTTTTAACCGCCTACTTCCGGGATGTGAAGATCGGATTAGTTCCAAACACTGTCATTTGAGCGTTGAACCCCATTCACTTACATTGCTGCGCGTCGAGTTGTTCCAGAGGTAACTTGCTGAAATATCGACCTCTTTTGAATTGTCAACTGTCTATATTGTATCAGAGGCCGTTTGCGATGCTTATACTGGTCTTCATTTGTACATGCACAGCGTAATTATTTATATTTTATCTTGGTTGTTTCATCCAATTTTCTAGCATTGCCTGCTTGCTAGTTAGCAAGCGTGACTTCGCCAGGTGTGAAGGTAGCATCTAATTAGTTCGGTAATGAATCGCTACCACCTTTATAGCAACTTTTATTTAATTAAATTTTTGGGATACTAACTTTTCATTATGTGACGTGTTGGCTGAGTTTGATGCTGCGCGTCGAGTTGTTCCAGAGGTGACGTAAGTTTCTGAAATATCGACCTCTTTTGAATTGTCAAGTTTTGCTAAAATAAATATCATGAGACGTCCATCATCAGATGAATGATATGGTTAAGTTAGAGTTAAGTTAAAGCCAGTGCAACTACCCATGCGAACATGAACACCAAGCTTTTCCCTCCAAAAAAATATAGCCTAAAACTTATCTAAGTAATATACAGTATTTTGTTGTCACCCTGCCTCTCCAAATGCAAAACTGACATTAACAAAATGCAATAACAGCTGAAAAAGTACTTCGGTGTGTGTTTTATTTTATATTTACCGTTCAATAATGCAATCGCTGCTGTCTGTCCCATAGAAGAACATGACAGCCAGCGTATGTTTAGGAACTATTGGGGCTTACATGAACCACGTGACAGCCATAGCGGCGAAAGCAAAGAGTGTCGCAACTCTTTCTCTCGATGGCTCTGGTTATGCGCATTTACGCATTACGTTAAGTGTTTCCCGCGTGAGGCACTTTTTCTGTTGCCATGACGTTCTTTGACGCGCGCACGAAACAACTACGATGGTACCTCAACGTTTGTTGTTGGACACTATGAATCTGAAGTTAACCAAGGTGTGGGAGCCCAGGTCACGGTCTCATTTAGGATCTGACCTGTGCCGGTTCTGTAACGCCTCCTGATCTTCCTTCTGTTTCGGGACAGATTCGAACACTGCGGTTAAAGATCCTGTCTGAGGCCGCCGCGGAGGGACGGTTAGTGCGAGGAGCCAAGAACCAGCTGCGAATGTACCTGACCATGGCCATCGCCGCGGCACAGCCCGTGTTCATGTACTGGCTGACCTTCCACCTGGTCAGATAAGAGGAACGGCACGGACGAAAGCTCCTCGTCTGTAGAGACATACGCCTATTTGCACACATGTAATAATAAACCAATGGACGCGTGTTGTGCAGCCTCATCATAGCACAATATGACTTATCTGAACTGTAATTGCCCAGCTGTCTTTTGTATGTTTTTGGTTTGTACATTTCTAGGAGTTTTTGTTTTGTATAATGTACAGTGTAATTGTATTTTATTTGATTTTTTTTTAATGTCAATGTCTTTATTTGCAAACAAAGGATGTTGTCCTGATGCGATGACTGCGCTAGGCTGCCGATCTCCTGTCATGGGAACCACAAACCGTGTGTGTGTGTGTGTGTGGATTGCTTCTAAACTAGTAAAGCGCTCTTTCTTGTTGCCATTAACAGATGCATAAAGAGTCTTAAGGTCAGACAGCCTTCATGCTTAATGCAGGTTTCTACAAAACAAACTTGCTTCATACATTTCAGGGTCAATTGCAGTTTTTTCTTTCATAACTTGTACATGAAATAAACATGCTCTCAGGAGTTTTGAATGCAAGGCTAGTTGGTATATTACTGTGAGTTATAGTTATTTTAATAATAAATAAATGTGGATTTACCAAGTAAAGTTTTAATCAATTTTAAACATAGTAGTTTGATGGTAATCTACCAACCATCTGCATAATTATTGCTGATTATGCCTGATCATAACCGCCCTGTGGTGAAAGGGTGATAACACTGAGGTTGGCTACATAAACATAAGCAGCTGGGATATTAATGTCAGCATGTTACCCTGAACAGTTTTGTTAGGATCGCCAAACAGTCCTAGAATGAGTAAAGACAAAGTGAATTCGTCAATAAATGAATTATGGAGATGGTATCCAGGAGGTATCACAAAATCAGCAAACTGAAAGAAGACTTTTGAACTTGACCTCATCCAATGTTTATTGAGTGAGTTTATATTTAGTTTTTTTTAAAGCCTACAATTGCCTATTTAAACATTTCAAAACACTTCTAAACCAATTGTCTTAATGTAACGTGATTAATCAACCGGGGAAAGAATGCGGATATCTTTAAGTTAACACTTTCACCCTGTTCACCTGTCTTGCCTTAAGCTTTTCTTTTTTTCTCTTGGCAGGGAGTTAAAACTGAGATTACAGCTGTAAAACTAAAACAGTGAAACACATTTCTATAGATGGACAGAAACTAGGGCTTTTCTGAGCAGTGAGGTGTCATTTTTCTGATGGATAATTATTCTTTGTCAAGCTTTTCTTGCACACTATTAAAGTAAAACAATACTTTAGGGTTTAACAACAATTAGCTCACGACTTCGAAACTGTGAATAATATTGCCAACTTTACTGAACTCCTTGAACTAAGCACTGACAACGCATGTCTTTATATTTGAGTCCAAGTTCAAACACTATGAACTGCTCCATTAACGTACGTGTCTGAAACACCATTGATATCATATAATAAAGGCTAGATGTCTCGTCCGAGGTTGACGTCCGCACACGGCGGCCATCTTACCACAGGGTGGTAACAGCTTACTAACAGCTCACTCGTAACATTGTTTTAATGGTGCATGTAGCCTACTTTTAAATAACCATAACTTGCTCAATTTTCTACCGATTTTCAAACGGGTTGGTTTGTTATAAACGTCAGATGTAGTTATGACATTGCGTAGGCTACGAATGAATAATTATAATATTATATATTTCAACATGTTCAAGCACCCAGAATTATAGCCACGTTAATATCGTTCGTAAGAAACCAAACCGTTTGTAAATCCGTCAAGATTTCAGCGAGATAAGAGTAGCCTATTTGTGTTCGTGCAGATCACTCACCTTACAGAAAGCTTCCCTGTGACAAGATGGCCGCCGGTGATGCCGTTCGAGACTCCGCCGTTAGACTTCTAGCTTTTATTATGTATTTCTATGTGAACCACTGCCCGCAGGACATTAAACCGGAAGTGTGTGTCCGAGCTCACAACAGGTTTTGCGAGGGAATGCATATCTTTGCGAAGAAACGCAAAAGATTCAAAAACTATTTTTTTTTCTCCCATCCCCGTTTTTCCACCACCACGTCCCTTTAATGGCTCCGTACGGTTGAGTCCTCAGACCGATGTTATCTAGCAGAAAACTGTTTAGCAGAAACAGTCTAGCAGAATATTAGCCACTAGCTGCTGCTTGTTAGCCTACTTGGTCCAGTGGGAGAGATATGGGATATTTGACTCTGGTTTAAATTCTGCTGACCTCGTGTGGTCGAAAGGAGAACTGCATGAATGCAAGATGCCCAAAGTATTGAGAAAACATGTATTTCCCAATTTGATTAATAACAGTTACATAAGACAATTTTGTATTACAAGTTTTCTGAAATGTTGTTTAAATATGCAAACGAGGCATTATGTAGCCTAATTAAATACGTGCTAATTTCCAGAATAGGATTTTGAAGAAAAAATAGGCCTACTAGAGTAGGGGTTTTTACATTTTGATCACTTTATAATTTAGAAATGCTGTCAACATCCAAAAACAACAACATGCTTTTATGAATAAAATGTTGTATGAAATCAGGTTAATTACCTCACAAATGGATATATTTCATTGGTATATCTATAGATATAGCCCTAATAGATTTAATAAACACTTAAATGTGTATTTTGGACTTGTGTCCATGAAATGTGTAGCTATTTAGTCTTTCCACTAATCTGAAAGAAACCAAGTTATGGAAGCAAAATCTCAAAACAGTGCCTGAGAAACAATGGTTTTGTGTTTTTCCTTACAGTTTTTCCAAATTGCTTAGACACAATTTCTGAAACTATGGCTCCATTTGTGCTACAGACACAACCACAAAACACACACACAACATGCAAAACATCAGACATCTCTTGCAAAAGTACACACTTCATAACTATTTGAACTCTTCCAAAAATTGTGTTTTTGCATAACTCTACACACAATCACATCAAATGATTAGCCACACACACACCAAACTACACACAGAATCGAAAAATGTAAAACACGACAATCTTGTGTCTTCTGCTTGTTCAGTGTGCAGTGGAGCGGACAGGAGTTTGTCACACGTACATGTACGTAGGCTACACAAATACAAATACACTGTTCACAACAGATGCATTTTACACAGTTATGGAACTGAACTGAATCAACACTGAAGTGACGTCAGCTGAGTGATGACGCTTATGTCTTGGTGCAGCTTTCAGGAGAATTAGAATTTGTATTGTGCACACACACACACACACACACGCACACACACACACACGCACGCACGCACGCACACACACACACACACACACACTCTCTCTCACACACACACACACACACACACACACACACACACACACACACACACACACACACACACACACACACACACACACACACACAGAATATGCACAGAAGTCAAGTCAGCCAAGTGTGTGCGCGTGCGTGCGTGTGTGTGTGTGTGTGTAAATATATTTACATTATAAAGGGGTTAACAATAATTATGTATTTCTCTAAAGACTGAGTTTTGATTTCTAAGTGATCAATTTATGTATAAGTTTTCACACATGATCAACGTGTGTGTGTGTGTGTGTAAATATATTTACATTATAAAGAGGTTAACAATAATTATTTATTTCTCTAAATTATTTCTCTAAAGATTTATTTTATTTCTAAGTGATCAATTTATAAGTGTTTTCACACATGATCAGTGACTGTTGGTCATCAGTAAATTATTGTGGCATTTAAATGGCATTGTTTCCCAAATTAAACAAAAGAGTTGTTAGTTTTGAGTGACGTGTCTAATGTAGAGAAGTGTGTTTAGAGTTTTGCAAAAAAAAGTTTGTTTTACAATAGCAGCCTGAGTGTAAAGCGTGATGTGCTTGTGCTTGGCCTGGAGAATTCGATGACTGAATAGTGTCACTGAGTGAGCCTCAAGCTCCACTTTTAGTGTCTAAGCAATTTGAAAAAAAAAAACTAATTGATGTCCAAAGGAATATTGCAGCTTTCCCAAGCTAATGAATATCCCAGACACAGCCTGTGTTTTTCCACATATGAACCACAAGGTGGCAGTCGCTTCAAACTAAGTGTGTCGTGTGAGTTGCCCTCGAAAGCCCTTTTATGACGGCGTTGTCACAGTCTTGAGACCAAAGACAGCCTGAGATCCTCCTGACAGTATCAGAAATTCAGCATGATCATCTCACCGTGTGTTTGCTGCTCGATCCGACCTGCGTTTACTGACTAGCCAATAAAAATGCGGCATGAAATTACGATCAACGCGATATGGTAAAATACAACTTAAAATCAAGCTCCATTTACAAAAAAAAAAAAAAAATGTTGCTTCCTCGTCCACATAAAACTCACAATTGCCAAAGTTTCAAGGTGTCATCATCGCACAATCTACACATCGTACCCAAGTTTATTAGATCCATGTCGTACAGTGGGATTTGATGAAAGTGCGTATACGACGAATGTTATTTCTCGTGCCATACGCCAAAAATAGTTTTTGCGTGCATATGATACGCACTTTATGGCGTGTAATACGCACGCACTCCCCACCCCCAATCCAGGGTTTTCAGTGAACGCAAAAAAAAAAAAAATGTTGGCGTATACGAGAAATAACATTCGTGGTATAGGCTACGCACTTTCATGTTGGATTTAAAATGATCTTGTACACAGCAAATGTCTGGTGTTGAAAAATACGAAGTTAGGCAAAAAAGTGCGAAAGAGTTAGATTTGGGAGTTTATTTTTTAACTCTTGACTACAGTTTTATGGGATACTCCCTGTTTGTGTTGTATTTTGGAGTTTATTCATTGGTGTTCAGGAGCGTGTTTTAACACTACATCTGGAGTGAAATATAAGCAGTGCGCCACACGATCGAGTCACGACCCTGGTGCAGCACAAGGCCTATGGATCCGCCGTGAGGTAAACGTATTTATTACAAAAAAAGACATTTCAAAATGTTCGATATTTTCTGACAGAAACACATTTTGTCGTAGCTGTTACGTTATATACGTGTGTGTGTACTAACGTCAATGACCGTGGCGAACTTGGTCTCCTTGTGGTTTCTCCATATATTTCCGAGTGGCTGTTAGCCTGTTTTGTGAGTTTACGAGCTAACATTAGCTAACCGTCTTTCACACCGTGTTTGAGTTTTGTGCCGTCAAATTGAACTGGTGACTCAACTCACGAAACCTTCTGTTGAGCTTCCATACGTTAAAGTATGGAAGTTGCAAACGACTTTTCTCAAGTGTTGTGACGCATTTCCGAGTGAAAGGGAATATTGAACAGAGGGTTTTACTTCAGCGCTCCTCCTCTCCATCTCTGCTCATAGCAGAGTAACGGGTTGAGGGGAGTCGTTAAGCGATTAACCAACCCAAGCCGTCAAGCCTACGTCATCAGAAAAGAACGCCATTCCAGACCCGGAAGTAACTTTTCAGACTTTGATTAAAGATAACTTCGGCAAACAATTTTTTTCCGTGTATTAACTTGCACGGATTAATTGTTCACCACAAGACTAGTAATATCCGCTAACAAAGTAAATAGGGTACATTTTGATTTCATGCCGACTTTAATGCCGACGAGATAATGCACTTTATACAACCATGTAGCTTTATGTCTGTCAGATAGCGTGTTTTACAGACGTAGTTAATACTAAACTGCAATGTCTAACGTTACCCTGGATAATACGATATTTGAGAGTGTAGGCCTGAAACGGTTTGAATTGATAAACGTTTTAGTCGTGACCCATGAAAGTGCGGGGTTTTCAGCGTAATTTTTTTTTTGCATTTTCAATCACACTAACATTAGCAGTTAACATAAATCACCTGTTTTCTCTTTAAAGCTACAGTATGTAATATTTTAAGCCACAAGAGGGTGCTGTTTCCAACAATAACAAAGGCGAAGCTTGATGACGCTGAAGGAGAGTGGAACGATGGGAGATGTCGTTTTCAACATCCAGAGACGTATGGAATTAATGAATCATGATCGCGGATGAGGTAATTTATTAGTTTTTGTATTACCTGTACGTCTGAACGCGAAATTTTATGTCATGATAATGAATTAACTACAAGGAACGCGAAATGTTATGCTATATTATCCTGTTACAGCTATTTGTCAAATGATTTGTTAGGTTAATGCTGTGTAGTTTTAGGATGTTTATAGTTAATGAAGTGTTGTTTTACGTGTTCAAACCAATCGTAGTAAAATTTAATTTGAACGGACATTTGCAAGTAATGGCTTAATGTTTTTTAACAACAGATATCCAATTGTATTAAATTGCACTGCCATAATCTCGGTCACGGACATATGGCCCACCTGGTACTCAAATCTATTAAAATAATGACGGAAATCATAATAGGCTATTACATGTGCGGGTGCGGGGACGCGGCCGACAATTTTGTATAATTTATAATGTTGATATATTGTATCATGATAGTGTCGTGGGCAAGTGTGCCATCATATTACGTGGGAGACCCGAGTTCGTGTCCCAGCTAGAGGAACTTTACTGATTTTGTCCCCCTTCTCTCTCTCTCACTTCACTTTTTATCTAGCTACTGTCCTATTCTTTTATTCCTCCGTTTCTCACAAATTCTGCGTGTATCCCCATATGGACGCTTACGTTTTGTTGGCACTTCAATACTCGCCAAAGAGTAATCGTGATCCATGATGTACACAACAGCTGTAACCACCACTTCCGCATTTGTCCACGTGATATTGCGGAAACCAAGGATAAAGCGGGTATTGCGTCACTGACAGGCGACATTTTTATCCGGGACGTACAATTATTAAAATTGGAATTTCTCTGAAATAAAAAATCTTTGGAAACTTTGGGGATATTGTAAGTACACAACTGCAGGAAATATATCACACTGTCCAAGTGATTTTTGGATCTTTTATTACAAAATTGTTACATATTGTATCTTTAATGTCAGGTCACGATGTTGATAATAGTGTAACGTGGAGGATTGGTGAAATCGCACACTCATTACAGAGATCTGGAGGAAAGATTTAGAGTAGATATCAATGCGTAAAAACACAACAACACACCAGAGCTTGTGTTAAAATTGCTACACATTGTGGAAGTGGTTGTTTATTAAAGTGTATTATATCCACGCCGTACAGTGTGATCTGGTGGTGGTTAAGAAGAGATCCCCTGATATGATTGTAAAGTGCTTAGTATATGAAAGCCCTATATAAATGCTATATAAACAATAATATTATTATTCTATTATTAATAAAGTTGCTATTGCTTTTGTAGCAAGGATTACAGAGATATCAACGCTTAAAAACACACCAGAGTCTATTGGGATGCTGTGGAAGTGGTTGTCAGACTGTGGTGATCTGAACTAGGAGCGTAAAGAGGGAAATCATGGTTTGTGGAGTTTAAGTGATTAGTCTATCCAGATAAATCCCCCACCCTTCTCTCGGGTGCATGTGTGTACCCAGCAGTGTCTGGTAAGCTGCTCCGAAGAAGACCTACCGCTCTGCAATAGACTTGCAAATCACTCCTCCTCCTTCTGCCACGCCATTAGCATACAGATGTTGTTAAGAAAAGGGAGTCGCCTCACAAAGGAGCCCTGATGTGAGAAATGCCCCTGCATTTCATTTACTGCCCGGCCTGGTCTCAATGAAAGGCTGCGAGACCTTTGGCTATTGTCCATGACCGTGTGTGACAGTGGGATGTTTCTTAGTCTTCCATGCACAAATGCAGGAACAATGAGCAAAGCAACACACAAAAGCCTTCATCTGTTCACTTGTCCTTTGTGTGTGTTTTTGCAGCTTGAATAATTAAAAGAGCTGTCAAGTATGCATTTTTCTTTCTTTCGAGGAGGCAGATGGAAGGAGCGCCATTCAGCCGGATTGGAGTTGTGTTTAAAATTAATTCACATGCAACTACTTGTTATAAGCAAAGCTTGAGAAGCTGGGGTTGATCAGGAGAAAAGTAACGCAAAGGAAGAAGGCAAATGATCTTTTGTTCCCTTGAAAGTTTATTTTAAAACAATATATTATAATGAAAATGGGCATTAACCATCCCATGGAATGTAAACAGTTCATTTAAATTATATATAAACAAACATGAAACGAAAGCACAACACGGTATACTGTTTTCCCACTTCGAAAAAACGAAATAAATAAGTTTTAAGTTAACAAAAGGCAAAAGCGTGTCTTTTCACAAGGCAAAAGGATGAGAAACAACATCAATAATAATAATAATAATAAAACACAACCTACGGACATCAGAACTCACAGTTCATGTTATTTGCAAATGACAATGTTCGCCTCTTAAATAAAAGATAAGAGTGCAAAAGACGAAGGCCATGGTACAACTTGACTTCTCTCCGGTACATTGTTATTTTCACATTCATGTTGGCTTGCATATGAACATTTTTGACTCTTCCTTGTGGATATCTCTGACTGTTATTATTGAGAAGGACGGATACAGGACAGTGGAGTGTATCGATAGCACTTTAAAATGATCCTGAGATTCCAACAGTGAGACTCTGTGCAGCTGGTCTTCAGTAAAGCTAAGAGATAGCTCGTGCAAAGCAGACAAATGGGCTCAAAGAAACAAACAAAAAAGCCTTATCTACATTGTTCCTTCTCCGTAATGCATACAAAACACAACTGCAAGCAATGCATAATACAAAAAAGCAATAAATAGTTTTTTTTTTAAAGAACTACAGTAGGTTAAACTACTCAGTAACACTGTCCGTTTAAAAATGCCTTAACTAAAGGCTACAGTATATGTTCAGGGAGCGGGTTAGACGTTACACTAGATGTATATACTCTAAGTAGCTCGGCTTTGGTTAGACTACAAATAGGCGTCTTGGGAAAGTTCATCCTACAGACAAAACACTGCAGAACAATTCCCGATACAAATAAACCTAAAGTGAAGTTCCCACTGCACTTTCGAACTGGGTATACAACAGTATACATTGCCAACAAAGTTCATGAACTATCACTCAAGTGCAGAGAAACATCTGCGCGAGTGAGCATGCACAATATGCACAGGTACTCTAGTCGTCCGAGACCGACAGCCGGCTGAAGATGGGCAGACGCTTGCCCTCGATCCCGGGGGAGTCGCAGTCGCTCAGACTGCTGGAGCTGGTGTAGTCGTCCTGGTCCGAGAGCGAGTCCGCAGACGCGCTTCTCTGCAGAGCCGACGTGAGCGCGTACGCCAGGTTTCGCACGCTCTCCGAGTCGCTGATGGCGTAGAAGCTCCCGTTCGCTCCCAGATCTGTGAACGGGTGGCCGTGCTTTAGGGTCCCGGGCTCGGGGAACAGAGGAGAGAGCAGGTCGGGACTCCCTGTGGACGGAGGCGGGGATACAGACGAGGATCGGGAGAAGGCCAAGGCGTCCGGGACGGCGTGGAAGCCACCGAGAGTCTGGCGTTGCGAACCGAGAGTTTGGCGTTGTGAGGAGAAGCCGCTGAAGCTAACGCTCTGGCGGAGCAACTGCGGCCGCTCTCGGATGCTCTTCTCTCCGTGTGTGTGTGCGTGTGTGTTCTCTGAAACGCCTTGCTGCTCGTCCGCGTTGTGTATGAAGTGGCAGCGGGCGCCGTACGGGCAGAAGCCGATGGTGTGGAAGGTGCGACACGGTTCGGTCTTGTATTTGGGATGCCGGTTGAGGCCTCGTAGCTCGTCCATGCCGTGCGCGAATTGGCATTTGGACCCGTACTTGCAGGTGCCGCTTTCCTCGTACGTTCGGCAGAGCTCCGTCTTGTAGCGCGTGGACATGGGCGCAGACTTCGGGGAGGACAGGGAGCTGTTGCTGAGGCTCAGGCCGGGCGGTGGAGGAAGAGAGCTGGCCGTCGGGCTCTCGCAAGCGTTCACGTGACCCTCGATCATGCTCACGGACCGGTCCACTCTGAAGGGGATCTGGCTCAGAGAGGAGCGAGGCAGCTGATGCTTCTGCTCGCGGACCCAGGGCTGGTTGATGGCCGGCAAAGGCCACGGGTTACTCTCGTTGCTGTTGAATTTAGAGTTGGGAAGTGTCACCGGGCAAAGGGAGTGTCTGCGCTGGAATCCCACCACACGCTGTTTCTGTGTGGCGTCTGTAAGGTCAATCCCGCGGAAACTCTGCGAACACAGAGAGAGAGACTTTAGTTTACTTGTTGTGCACACGTTTCAGAAGTCAATGCATGAAGAAACACAAACCATTGAAGGGTATGTTCACACAAAAGAATGATTTGGGTTGTCAGTGGGACCCAAAAGAACATTAGATCCCATTGCATGTACAATGCACAAAAAATTACAATGTACAAAAAACACATTTGCTTGTACAAAAAATATTTTTTGGGGTTTTCAACAAAAGAAAGAAAGTCACCCAAGTGTGAAACAACATTGGGTAATACTTTATTTTACAGTGTCCCTGTTACATATGTTACATGCACTTACCATAGTAATAACAGTAAATTATGCATAATTACATGCAACTGAAATACTAATCCTGCCCTAACCCTATAGTGAGTACATGTAGTTGCTTAATACTTAAATATATAATTACACTGTAACAATGACACCTTAAAATAAAGTGTAACCCAACATTGCATTGAGTAAATTATAACTGAACTGTCTCTATAAAATGATTTGAGTGCTGTTTAAATGCTTAACTTTTAAGTTCAAGAAACAAAGTGCATATTCTTCTTACCTTGCAAAATTCATCATCCAACTCAAGGAAGGGTGTGAGGAAATTTGACGGCATTTTCAGGATGCCTGGCTGTGATTCTTTATGTGCAGTTAAGGATCCGTTGAACTGCTCAACAACTGATGTCAAGTTCTGCTTCTGTTACAACCACACTGTTGGAATCTCACTTTATAAGCAGAAACTTCTAACTCCGCCCACCGTCTGAAGGGGGCGTGTCTTAGAGTTCGGGTCACACCCCTTCAAGAGTGAGGGATGTTTGCTTGTGTCCTGTGTAGGGCTTCACAAAAGAGCAAACTCAAACTTTAGTGCTTCTCAGATGAGGTGTACATTATTTAATAAATCGCTGGATCTACATGAGAAAAGTTTATTTTCCTTCTGAAATAGCTCTAAACCGGTTAGATTAAATCTAAATTAGGTAACTAAAATCCTTTAGGTAATATTTTTTACAGGTTAAACTTAAAAATGTAACTTTTTTTATTCCAGTTAGTGGCCATGCAAGGCAACATTTCTCCTTTTCACTTTAACTTGATATACTTAAATAACTAAGCAAAAATAAAACTGAAAACTAAATTACACTTAAATAAAACCGAAATGGGAAATTACTTCAAAACTACAGTATATCAATGTTATTAAAATAATACTAAAAGTTGAGCATATTAAAAGTTGTTTTTCAAAGTAACCATTCATATCAAAGCTATTGTTTTGAGAAAATAGTTTTATCAGTCTTACATGAACTCAAACCGGCCTTTAATCTGGGCCTTTATCTTACAATTCGCTGAAAAAATCCTTGAAGGTTTGTGTAAATATTTGACCTAAAATCTCTCACTTCTCACGTTAACATTGGGTTCTGTGTCTGCAACATTGAAACATTGAATATTAGCATCTCTCCTCTATTGAGCTGTAAATGACTCCTAACCTGAGACCATTTTCACTGCCGTCATTATGTCATTGCGTGACACCTCATCATACTTGACGGGGCAAATCCAGGGGGCAATCGTAGCCCGAGATCGCCCTCACAGGGGTGGGAGTCTCTGGGAAACCCTCGAGGGGAATGACAACGAGGCACTGTCATAATTCATTACAGAGATCCAAGACCGTTCAGCTGCATTAAACCGATTAGTCATCTGTACATAATAGTCCATTATCGCCAATTTTGCGTCAATGATTTCCAGCAGTGTGAGGATTATACAGCGGTGTGTTGATGACCGGACTGCTGTGTTTCTGAGCAGGTTGTTTGACCTTCTGATGGCAGGATCAGTAAATGTTGTGTCTTTCTTAAACATGCATATAAAAGATATTTTGAAGAACCAGTGCTGTTGAATTTACTGTCGAATTCGAACCACTGAATTTGTGGAAGCGAATTTATAAAGCGAAATAAAATGGACCGAAAATTGCCTGTTGAATATTATAGGTTGTATTTTTAAACAGTTTGAATATTTTGGAAGTGAAATATGAAAGGTGAATATGGATCATTGAATTTCTATTAATGAAAATGTGTTCGAAATGTTTTGAATTTAAATATTCACAGCTTAACCATGTTGAATGCCAGCCCTAAAAATACAATGCATTAAAATGCAAGCATGGTTAATGCAATGCATATTTTTTTCAAGTAGTGCAATTCAACAGGCTTTTTATTTCAAAAACATTTGGCATTATTTTACTTCCATAGATGTATTCTTTTGACAGATATGAACAGTTGAAATCTCTTATGCATGTAATATAAAGAGTTATGCAGTGTTTCTAATTTGACATTTCTGGTAGTTTTACCTTCTTTATCATCCTTGCAGTTTCATTGGACAATGAAAAGAAACCACGAGCAGTTCTCACCACATCAACTCTTGTGAAACGAGACACTTCAAGGATTGGGATGGTCACTGTCCCTTTAACACACAGTGAAGTCTTATCACTGAGTGGAGCGTCGACACCTCACACAATCCTGCTATGAGCACTTGTTCTTTTGTGACTGATAAAGACAGCAACAGTTATATTTGGGCATGCAGATGCACAACTGAAAGCAAGGGTTGTGTTTGTTTCCAACAAAGTGCAAGTGAGCCAGATTAAAGCCTATTGTCTTTGTACAAAATACTCCACTAGGCTTTTGAAAGCACTGTTTTAGACATCAGACACTAATGCCACACATTCTCCTGTGTCTTTTATTCTGAACTCGAACTCTCAGTGTGTGTGCCGATTTAATTGCAGGTATTGTGCACAGCAGGCCTGAATAACTTCTTTTGAGACTCGTGTCAAAAGGCAAAATAGGGAAGATGGAGGAGATTGCACAACGATGGGCTTTTCGCTAGAAAAGAAGCTTAGAAAAGGACAATTACAGCACATAAAGGCCTTCTGGAGACCGGGACTGTGTTGTGCTCATGTGAGAAATGCTGGCCTGGTCAGCAAGCATTGAGATCATCTGCAGACTACTTATGTATACAGTATATATATATATATATATACACATATGAAGCAGCACAACTGTTTTCAACATTGATAATAATCATAAGTTTCTTGAGCATCAGATCATCATATTATACTGATTTCTGAAGGATCATGTGACACTGAAGACTGGAGTAATGATGCTGAAAATTCAGGAATAAATTACACTTTACTATATTCACATAGAAAACATCTGATTTAAATTGTAATAATATCTCACAATATTATTGTATATTAATAGTATACCACTCTACAGATAAAGCGTTGTCAGGATAATTTCGGTTTCGCGTATCCTCCCCGAAGTGATAAAATTCTGTCTAAAAATGTTTAAGGCCAGACAAGTAGTTTAAGGCTTGGTTTGTAGGGAATTACAAACATGCGCACATATATTCAAATGCGCATAACTACAGAATTAATTATCGATGCGCACGTGAGCGCCATCAGCGTTTCTCACAGGTTCAGTTTAAAGTCTGTGGAGAGAACGGTGTCGTCTTAGCGTTCTCTAATTTAATAACTAATGATCGTTGCGACGGAAGTGAATCAATCAAAACTAACTTTAGCTGGAAAATATCTTTATTCAAGAACCGCTATAAAGCCAAAACAATCTGTCTCCTTAAATTATACGTTTATCTCTGTAAAGCCGCTTTGAAACAATCTACATTGTTAAAAGCGTTATATATTAATGAAGATGACTTGACTTGACTTGACACACACACACACACACACAACACAACACAACCTTTTGAACAGTTGTGTATATATTTTCTGTTAACTGGTTATCGTACAGGCAAACCTGTGAACTAAACTGTGGCACTACATGTGAGCTAAGTGAATTACCGAAGGCGTTTGTGAAACTGATCCCAGACAGAAGGGTAAAATCTGCTTGTTTTTTTATCTTAGACAGGAAGGCATGTGAAAGTCTCTGGTCTACTTATAGACGGCTTACATAACGCAGAAAAACAAGTGGGTTATCAGCAGCCGTTTAGGAGGTTAAACTGTAGCTGTGAGGTTTTGACCATCTCTCTCTCTCTCTCTCTCTCTCTCTCTCTCTCTCTCTCTCTCTCTCTCTCTCTCTCTCTCTCTCTCTCTCTCTCTCTCTCTCTCTCTCTCTCTCTCTCTCATTAACACTAAATGATTCTGAAGACAGAAGCATAAGTCATGATGATAATTGTCTGTGGTTGAGAACAGATAATGGCACACTCAGTATTGTGGTTCTGGATAACATGTTTGAGGAGGCCCGTCTTGTAAACATGTCCACTGAGCTCCTCAGACGCCATGAGATGATCATTTAGATGTTCAGTGACTTTACGCTCTATAGAGAGACAAGGGCTGTGTGTCACAGTCTTTACTCCAGTGAATATTGATCAAGGTGGGGGATTTCTGAAAGTCAGTTATGTTCTGTACCGTCTACAAAAACCAACCCGATCACACTAAATGCGTCTCTAGCACGCAGTGTGTTTATCGTGTAATACGTGAAAATGAGTTTTTACGTGCATATACGTATGGTTAGGGTAGGTTTAGTGGTGGTGTGGGGTGTGTGTGTATTATACGTTTGGTTAGGATTAGTGGTGTGGTGTGTGTGTGTACACGCAATGAATTGTGTATCAAATGCAAGCGAAAACTGCGTATAATATGCACGTAAAAACTAATTTTCGCGTATAAATTGAGTGTGTTTATCGTGGAATGTATACGCGAAAATTAGATTTTACTGTAATGTGCATAGGATACGCATGGGTTGGTTAGGGTAGGTTTAGTAGTGGTGTGGGGTGCGTGTGTATTATACGTTTGGGTATAATTAGTGGTGTGGGGTGTATTATATGCACGTATCATATGCACGTAAAAACTCATTTTCGCGTATAAATTGCACGCTAAACACACTGCGTGCTATAGAGACGCATTTACGTGAGAACAGGTTCATTGAACACTATAGGAGGTGCACTTGTCACAGCGGAATCAGGCTTATGGCTCTTAAATTTTTTTCATATTAATACAGCACAAAATGTTAAACAAAATTGTTGATAATTTGAACTATTTGCGAAAAGTGCACTTATATATTTAAAAATATAGTAGTAGAGTAGTGCAACATCATAATTGCAAATGATGTGAATGATTGTGAAATGACACACAAAGATGAGTGCATTTAATATACATTTAAACTAATATGTTTTAAATGTATTGTAAATAACATGCAATTAAGTGTCCGAAAACATTACATTCATTTCACACTCAAGTACATTCTTTTAAAGTACATTTATATCCATAATAATTAGTTTAAGTATAGAATACTAAAGTGTGCTTCTTTTTCAGAAGGGGTGTTTGGGCTTTATAGTAAACACACGTATCTTGTGACAACTTGCCCCGATCTCCACAGTAGCAAACTGCTATTTATAACGAACCGAATGTTGTTGTTCACATGCATCAGTTCACGATCAGTATCTGAATATGCCAAACTGCTTGTTGACAAATCTCAGCAACATCTCAATGTTTCTCTCTTGAATATTTGAACGAAGAACAAATTTAAAGGATAACTCTCGCCAAAATTGAACCTCTTTTTGTTAATCTACCCGAGTCAAACATTCGTGTAAAAGCATAATTATAATGGAAACTTTTAAGACTGACCGAATTTTCGTTTTCGGTCAAAATACCTTTTGAATGGGAGTGCATGGGTCACTACAATGATAGCATCAAAATCACTATCTTTAAAACACTAATGCGGCTCGACACAACATGAAACTGTGCTGGAAGTGTCACCAGCGGCTCTACACATGAACTCCAGCATTGACTACATTGTTTGTGTACACAGAGTTTACAAAAATAAAGATTTTTAACAACTCGGCATTTTGTCAGTCAAAAGTAGTCGATCTCCGAATGCAACATAATGAACTGACTCCATATGAGGAAATGTCATGAACTTGTAATTCCAGTGCATGATAACTTAGACACTTAGCTCATGGTAATATCTAATGTAAACAAGCTTTAGGCGCTTTCCATCTTTACTCTCCTCAAGTTACGTTGCATTCGGAGATCGACTACTTTTGACTGACAAAATTCCAGCCACCGAAAACACTGATAAAGTTGTTCAAAACCTTTCTTTTTAGCAAACTCTGTGTACACAAACAATGTAGTCAATGCTGGAGTTCATGTGTAGAGCCGCTGGTGACACTTCCAGCACAGTTTCATGTTGTGTCGAGCCGCATTAGTGTTTTAAAGATAGTGATTTTGATGCTATCATTGTAGTGCCCCATGCACTCCCATTCAAAAGGCAATTTGACCAAAAACTAAAATACAGTCAATCTTAAAAGTGGCGTTTCCATCCTAATTATGCTTTTACACGAATGTTTGACTCGGGTAGATTCACAAAAATAGCCTAGGTTAAATTTTGGCGATACGTGATTTGCACATTCGAGGTCAATATCTGTTCGGTCCACATTTAGATGCACTGATGACTTGTCGTAACATGTCTTCCTGTTAGTCAGCATGTGTTCCCGTCAGAAGAGGAGTCTGCGTCCCCCTCAGACTCCGGGCTTTACTGCCGCGCTGACTTCTCCCCCTCTGGAAACGGACCGACATGCTTTGTGTTTTCTCCACAAGGACCCTTTTGTTGCAGGGCTCCATATGCCAGACAAGGGACTCAAAGACTGGTTCCCCGACTCTGGCCGTAAACACGTCTGGCTGGAGTGGGGGAAGGCCACTCTTTCTGTGCGGGTGTGAATGGGGTGTGGGTCAGTTATAGGTCCAATCGTTGCTAAATCAATACGAGGGTCTATAGAAGCGGCCCTATGCGAGTGTATACGTCCTCTGTCCTGAACACAGTTCCCACACACACACTTTCACACTGACCACTGCGACATTGATTCAACTGAGCACGTAATCCCAGCTGAGAAACACACTGAGTCACACATCAGACTCAAGGACCACCGGATATGCCGGATATTTCGGCATACACCAATGTTCAAATTCAGCCCCATATCGACAAGACAATAGTTTTTAAAACAAGTAATATGATATTATAATAATATCGTACATTTAGATTACCTTTGCCTTCGTCTATAAAGATCACAAGGTTAATCTTCAAAACATCAATCAGCGTTAGATTACGGCAAAAGTATCTAAATGTTAAAATAAGGGAAATTAACATTCAAAAATAAAATTGAATATTTAATATAAAGTCCCCCAATTTTTCCATTTAGATAATCTACCAACCGATGTGATAAAACAAAAACAAAATGATATTGTCTGTTAACTGATACGGTACAAGTACATTGTGCATCCCTACGGATATTAATTAGCAAATAACAAATATTGACTTTAGATAAATATTAAACCAGTTACTCTGAGGGGAAAAACACTCTTGTAAAATATTTCAGAATATTCATTGTTTCATAATCAATTTGTGAAGTCCTCCTACACATTCAGTATTCATCACCCAAACAATAAAAGTCTTTCCTGGTTGTCCCATTAGAAAGTGACTGTAATCCCGCTGAATAAAAGGCATCTCAAGCCATCTGGGGTTTGACTGGCTCCACACATATGTAAATGTGTGTGTGTGTGTGTGTGTGTTGCTGCAAGCACTGATGGCTCTTCTTTACACACATTTCCTGAGCTTCCTCCTACCTGCCCATTCACACCCTCTTTATTCCCGCCGGCACATTTCCATGTGTGAAGTGACCGCCCGACTGAATGCTGCAGTGTTTACAGATGCGGCTCATTGTTCCAGGGCAGAATCAGCGTGTCCTCGCTAACTCCTCTAAACTGTAACTTTTAGCAGCATCCCGAGGGATTTGAACTAATGTTACTCTAAGAAACCAGCAGTAGCTCTGCTGAAAAGCCCAAAGTTGAAATCAAATCTGAAAAAGTTGGGGGTTATGATTTATGAGGTCATATGTGACCCTGGACCACAAAAACAGTCACATGGGTAATTTTTTTGGAATTGAGATGTAAATATAATCTGAAAGCTGAATAAATAAGCTTTCCAGTGATGTGTGGTTTGTTAGGATAGGACAATTTTTGGTCGAGATACAACTATTGAAAATCTGGAATCTGAGGAGCAAAAAAATCAAAACATTGAGAAAATCTCCTTTAAAGTTGTGCATTTATGTTCACGATTGTGCTGCATTCACTCACAAAAATACATGTTTTATATATTTACAGTAGGAAATGTACAAAATATCTTCATGGAACATGATCTTTACTTAATATCCTAATGATTTTTGGCATAAAAGATAAATCAATAATTTTGACCCATACAATGTATTGTTGGCTATTGCCGCAGATACCCGTGCGACTCCAGACTGGCTTTGTGATCCAGGGTCACACATAAAAATTTTATTAGAAGAAGCACTGTGTTGGAACTAGATATATTTTGAATAAAAATGCATTTTTCCCCAGTCTGAAGTCAGTTTAAAGTGTAATGCATGTTGACCACAGTAAGCATAAGTCATGAGGAGTTGCTCTGGTGTGGACGGTCAGTGTTGAGGAGTTGCTCTGGTGTGGACGGTCAGTGTTGAGGAGTTGCTCTGGTGTGGACGGTCAGTGTTCAGGAGTTGCTCTGGTGTGGACGGTCAGTGTTGAGGAGTTGCTCTGGTGTGGACGGTCAGTGTTGAGGAGTTGCTCTGGTGTGGACGGTCAGTGTTGAGGAGTTGCTCTGGTGTGGACGGTCAGTGTTCAGGAGTTGCTCTGGTGTGGATGGTCAGTGTTGAGGAGTTGCTCTGGTGTGGATGGTCAGTGTTGAGGAGTTGCTCTGGTGTAGACGGTCAGTGTTGAGGAGTTGCTCTGCTGTGGACGGTCAGTGTTGAGGAGTTGCTCTGATGTGGACGGTCAGTGTTGAGGAGTTGCTCTGATGTGGACGGTCAGTGTTGAGGAGTTGCTCTGGTGTGGACGGTCAGTGTTGAGGAGTTGCTCTGGTGTGGACGGTCAGTGTTGAGGAGTTGCTCTGCTGTGGACGGTCAGTGTTGAGAAGTTGCTCTGGTGTGGACGGTCAGTGTTGAGGAGTTGCTCTGGTGTGGACGGTCAGTGTTGAGGAGTTGCTCTGGTGTGGACGTTTAGTGTTGAGGAGTTGCTCTGGTGTGGACGGTCAGTGTTGAGGAGTTGCTCTGCTGTGGACGGTCAGTGTTGAGGAGTTGCTCTGGTGTGGACGGTCAGTGTTGAGGAGTTGCTCTGGTGTGGACGGTCAGTGTTGAGGAGTTGCTCTGGTGTGGACGGTCAGTGTTGAGGAGTTGCTCTGGTGTGGACGGTCAGTGTTGAGGAGTTGCTCTGCTGTGGACGGTCAGTGTTGAGGAGTTAATCTGGTGTGGACGGTCAGTGTTGAGGAGTTGCTCTGGTGTGGACGGTCAGTGTTGAGGAGTTGCTCTGGTGTGGACGGTCAGTGTTGAGGAGTTGCTCTGGTGTGGACGGTCAGTGTTGAGGAGTTGCTCTGGTGTGGACGGTCAGTGTTGAGGAGTTGCTCTGCTGTGGACGGTCAGTGTTCAGGAGTTGCTCTGGTGTGGACGGTCACTGTTGAGGAGTTGCTCTGGTGTGGACGGTCAGTGTTGAGGAGTTGCTCTGGTGTGGACGGTCAGTGTTGAGGAGTTGCTCTGGTGTGGATGGTCAGTGTTGAGGAGTTGCTCTGGTGTGGATGGTCAGTGTTGAGGAGTTGCTCTGGTATGGACGGTCAGTATTGAGGAGTTGCTCTGGTGTGGACGGTCAGTGTTGAGGAGTTGCTCTGATGTGGACGGTCAGTGTTAAGGAGTTGCTCTGCTGTGGACGGTCAGTGTTGAGAAGTTGCTCTGGTGTGGACGGTCAGTGTTGAGGAGTTGCTCTGGTGTGGACGGTCAGTGTTGAGGAGTTGCTCTGCTGTGGACGGTCAGTGTTGAGGAGTTGCTCTGGTGTGGACGGTCAGTGTTGAGGAGTTGCTCTGGTGTGGACGGTCAGTGTTGAGGAGTTGCTCTGGTGTGGACGGTCAGTGTTGAGGAGTTGCTCTGGTGTGGACGTTTAGTGTTGAGGAGTTGCTCTGGTGTGGACGGTCAGTGTTGAGGAGTTGCTCTGCTGTGGACGGTCAGTGTTGAGGAGTTGCTCTGGTGTGGACGGTCAGTGTTGAGGAGTTGCTCTGGTGTGGACGGTCAGTGTTGAGGATTTGCTCTGGTGTGGACGGTCAGTGTTGAGGAGTTGCTCTGCTGTGGACGGTCAGTGTTGAGGAGTTGCTCTGGTGTGGACGGTCAGTGTTGAGGAGTTGCTCTGGTGTGGACGGTCAGTGTTGAGGAGTTGCTCTGGTGTGGACGGTCAGTGTTGAGGAGTTGCTCTGGTGTGGACGGTCAGTGTTGAGGAGTTGCTCTGGTGTGGACGGTCAGTGTTGAGGAGTTGCTCTGGTGTGGACGGTCAGTGTTGAGGAGTTGCTCTGGTGTGGACGGTCAGTGTTGAGGAGTTGCTCTGGTGTGGACGGTCAGTGTTGAGGAGTTGCTCTGCTGTGGACGGTCAGTGTTGAGGAGTTGCTCTGGTGTGGACCGTCAGTGTTGAGGAGTTGCTCTGGTGTGGACGGACAGTGTTCAGGAGTTGCTCTGGTCTGTACGGTCAGTGTTGAGGAGTTGCTCTGCTGTGGACGGTCAGTGTTGAGGAGTTGCTCTGGTGTGGACGGTCAGTGTTGAGGAGTTGCTCTGGTGTGGACGGTCAGTCTTGAGGAGTTGCTCTGGTGTGGACGGTCAGTGTTGAGGAGTTGCTCTGGTGTGGACGGTCAGTGTTGAGGAGTTGCTCTGCTGTGGACGGTCAGTGTTGAGGAGTTGCTCTGGTGTGGACGGTCAGTGTTGAGGAGTTGCTCTGGTGTGGACGGTCAGTGTTGAGGAGTTAATCTGGTGTGGACGGTCAGTGTTGAGGAGTTGCTCTGATGTGGACGGTCAGTGTTGAGGAGTTGCTCTGGTGTGGACGGTCAGTGTTGAGGAGTTGCTCTGCTGTGGACGGTCAGTGTTGAGGAGTTGCTCTGGTGTGGACGGTCAGTGTTGAGGAGTTGCTCTGCTGTGGACGGTCAGTGTTGAGGAGTTGCTCTGCTGTGGACGGTCAGTGTTCAGGAGTTGCTCTGCTGTGGACGGTCAGTGTTGAGGAGTTGCTCTGCTGTGGACGGTCAGTGTTGAGGAGTTGCTCTGGTGTGGACGGTCAGTGTTGAGGAGTTGCTCTGGTGTGGACGGTCAGTGTTGAGGAGTTGCTCTGGTGTGGACGGTCAGTGTTGAGGAGTTGCTCTGGTGTGGACGGTCAGTGTTGAGGAGTTGCTCTGGTGTGGACGGTCAGTGTTGAGGAGTTGCTCTGCTGTGGACGGTCAGTGTTGAGGAGTTGCTCTGGTGTGGACGGTCAGTGTTGAGGAGTTGCTCTGGTGTGGACGGACAGTGTTCAGGAGTTGCTCTGGTCTGTACGGTCAGTGTTGAGGAGTTGCTCTGCTGTGGACGGTCAGTGTTGAGGAGTTGCTCTGGTGTGGACGGTCAGTGTTGAGGAGTTGCTCTGGTGTGGACGGTCAGTGTTGAGGAGTTGCTCTGCTGTGGACGGTCAGTGTTGAGGAGTTGCTCTGCTGTGGACGGTCAGTGTTCAGGAGTTGCTCTGCTGTGGACGGTCAGTGTTGAGGAGTTGCTCTGCTGTGGACGGTCAGTGTTCAGGAGTTGCTCTGCTGTGGACGGTCAGTGTTGAGGAGTTGCTCTGCTGTGGACGGTCAGTGTTCAGGAGTTGCTCTGCTGTGGACGGTCAGTGTTGAGGATTTGCTCTGGTGTGGACGGTCAGTGTTGAGGAGTTGCTTTGGTGTGGACGGTCAGTGTTGAGGAGTTGCTCTGATGTGGACGGTCAGTGTTCAGGAGTTGCTCTGATGTGGACGGTCAGTGTTCAGGAGTTGGTCTGATGTGGACGGTCAGTGTTGAGGAGTTGCTCTGATGTGGACGGTCAGTGTTGAGGAGTTGCTCTGATGTGGACGGTCAGTGTTCAGGAGTTGCTCTGATGTGGACGATCAGTGTTGAGGAGTTGGTCTGATGTGGACGGTCAGTGTTGAGGAGTTGCTCTGGTGTGGACGGTCAGTATTGAGGAGTTTTACGCAGGACAGAGTCCAGACAAAAGCTCCAGCAAACCCCTTTATCCTTCCCCTGCGCTCAGCACATTATCCTTTCTTCTCCTTTGTCTTCCGCTGGCTGTAACCCACTGATGCCCGAAAGCCTTGCACGGATGTTGAGCGAGATGCTGGGAAGTGTCCGGGATTCTCTTGGGATTTCTCCTCGGTTGGTGTGAATCCTCACTCATGGAGCAGTGCAATGGAATGTCATAATGCAAATATCAACAGCAGTCTACAAATAATCATGCGGTTCTAATTAAACATCAATGTCACATTATAGTAATAACTGTTTCTTATTTAAAATCCATAAAAGTTTTAATAACTCTTCCCATAAGATTTTACATCTGAATTGATTTGTTAACTTCTGGATATACAGACATTTCTCGCCATGCAAATGCAAATATTTCACAAAAGTGCATTTTAAAAATATTTATTGTGTATTAATTATTAGGAAGCATCAGTGTTTAATGACTGATTCAGACTCCAGTTATGCATCCCTTATGTGCTATAAATACAAACATACACACATACGTACTTGATACTATTAACCATGCCATATTTACACTGATTATAAACTATAATAACTTCTTAAACATTGTCATAGTTGCATTGACCTTAAATTCTAAACTTAGCTCAATATTTGCACTTTTGCATATTTGCACCATTGCCTTAAAAGGTATTCGATGTGTATTTTTTGTGCTCTTATATTCTGTATTTTATATGTTGTATGTTATATGCACCTTCCTGCCAAAGTAAATTCCTTGTCTGTACAAACATTCATGGCGAATAAGCATGAAGATTTAGTTCCAGTGACTTTCTCCTGTTCAGATGTTGACAGAGACACAGAGAAACACAATTAGCCATTTGGTGAGAATGACACAATGATCCCAAAGCCAAAACTGGAATCCCAGAAGCCAGATCTAGTTTTATGTCTCTGGCCATCTGCTGCACAAGAGGTGCAGTGCAATGAGGTGTCATCAGTAACACACACGCACACACACACACACACGCACGCACGCACGCACGCACACACACACACACACACACACACACACACACACACCCGCACGCACGCACACACACAGAGAGAGTCTGTTGGAGGTGTTTTGTTGTGCTGTTAAAGTCTCTCTTGACAGCTGGTACAGTGTTATTTTAAGGATCGAGGGGTGTGTGACTGTGTGTGTATGGGCATGTGTATATATATGTGTGTGTGTGTTATGTCTTGGGCAACACTGATCACGCTGTACTTCCTTTTCCACTTCACACACAAAAGGAAGAAGGAATGGACATCTAATGGTCACATCCTGTTTCTCGGAGGGAATAAAACACAAATTGTCCAGAATGTCAGATTCTGTGGCTGGCACAAAGATAATTAGTACATTCATATTATTATATTATATTATATTATATTATATTATATTATATTATATTATATTATATTATATTATTTTATTTTATTTTATATTATTTAATGTCTACAAATATATTTGATATTGGAATAAATAATTATTGTTTTATTTACATATATTTATATATTTTTTTTTACATATATATATATATATATATATATATATATAGTTAGAATTCATAGTTTGCTAATTTGTTCTAATAATGAAGTTAAATAAATCAAGTGGCAACTATATTATTTTTAATTTAAATGAGTTTATTGGCTATATGGTTGAATATCAGTGTTGGAATTTAATGTTTTTATATTATATTATTTTACATTACATTATATTATAGTATATTATATTATATTCATATTATATTATATATTTGTATGTAATGTTCACAAATATAAATAAATATTAAACTATTTACATATGTATATCATATACTATATATATATATATATATATATATATATATATATATATATATATATATATATATATATATATTTGGTTATAATTAATCATTTGCTAATTTTCTCTAACAATTAAGTAAAAAAAAGAAAAGAAATCAAGTGGCTATTATTTGTGTCTGATTGATTATGAATTGAGACTATGGTATGATATCAGTGTTGAATGCTAAAGATGAGTAATTCCTGCACGCAGGACTGAAGATAAACCCAGTCAGCTGAGTACATACAGTCATTGTGCCAATCTTGTGCCAATATTGTGCCTTCTTGTGTCCTTATACCTTGAAGAAGTGAGGACAGCGTGTTGACCGATCTGATAAAGAGAATGAGAGTGAAGCACAAAAGCTGTATCTCAGAAAGATTAGCTCAATCAGTTCCTGTGTGACTGTGGCGAATGAACGGAGGATAAGTTGATCTGTGGGTTTGTTTGTACGACACAAAAGTGGAAGTAAGCAAGCGAGCAAGTAAGAGTGAGAGAGCAAGTTGTGAAAGAGAGTTTGAACCCACGAACGGCACGGTTTGAATCCTGCGTGAGCCGATAAGCCGCACACCAAACGCGTCTCCCTGATAAACGCCCCGCGCATCGCGTCCGTTATAAACGCCGGCGTGTTACGACTTCTGCATCAGTGCAGCTTTACATTCCCTGCATTGTTTTCTAATCACTGGTTTTCCATTCATCTCCTGTTGTTCAGACAGACCTCATTATCCTCTCATCTCATGTTCATATTCCCTTACAAGAGGCACGCAAGCGAACATCTTCAAAACAAAGCAATATAACGACAGGATTGCATGAGAATCTCAATGATACTCTCACGTGACGGCGTTTGCATTAAAATTAATTTGTTTAGCAGAAGTCAACAACCAACAATGATGCAAAACAAAAGCACTGCATCATAAGGAGACACAATAGTACATATTCTTAGTTGAAATACTTGAATTGTACACTTAATTCACAGCGCAGAGTACATGCTGCACTCTCAGAATTGCTAATAATGAACACTTTTAAAGTATGACAAGCATTTATGGTAAACTATGTAATTTCTATGAAACAGAAATTATATATTTGTAATTACACATATTTAATGATGAAGTTTTGCAGTGTAGTGCGCTTAAAATATTATAATCAAGTATTTTACATGTGCTTAAAGGGATAGTTCGGCCAAAAAGGATATTAAACCCATGATTTACTCACCCTCAAGACGTTCGAGACGCATATGTCAATCATTTTTCAGACTAACACGTTTTCAGTTGTTTTAGAAAATCTTTCAGTGGTTATAAGTCAAGTTATGGGGACCAACTCCTTCAAGTCCCAAAAATGTGCATGCATTCTTCACAAAAGTAATCAATCCGGCTCCTGGGGGATAACGAAGGCCTTCTGAGGGGAATCTGTGCGGTTTTGTCGTAAAAATATACATATTTAAAATTTTATAAATTAAAATAACTGGCTCGCGCGCGCATTCACGGGAGATGGTTGCTGGCGTATGACGTAGGACGTAGCGTAGGAAGCGCCGTGACGTAGAACCTCTTCTCTAATATCAAAATCCTCCGACATTTTCTTTTAAATACACGTTTTTTAAATAGCGAAAATCCTGAGTGGAGTTTAGTTTTGCTCTCTGGCTGGGCTGTCACTTTCGTTCTACGTCACGATGCTTCCTACGCTACGTCCTACGCCGGCAACCATCTCCCGTGAACGCACGTCAACCGTTGCCGGAAGCCAGTTATTTTCATTTATAAAGTTTTAAATATGTATATTTTTACGATAAAACCGCACGGATTACCCTCAGAAGGCCTTCTTTATCCCCCTGGAGCCGGATGGATCACTTTTGTGAAGGATGCATGCACATTTTTGGGACTTGAAGGAGTTGGACCCCATAACTTGACATTATAACCACTGAAAGATCTAAGACATTTTCGAAAACAACTGAAAATGTGTTCGTCTGAAAAATGATTGACATATGCATCTCGAACGGCTTGAGGGTGAGTAAATCATGGGTTTAATATCATTTTTGGCCGAACTATCCCTTTAAGTGTGAGTCAACACATCAGAATGAGTGTACTTGTTTAAAACACGACAAAAGATTATTAAAACATATTGATTTAAAATGTACTTTAAAGTAAAACTTTTAAATACAAAGTGCATTTCTTAAGTGTGTTAAGAAAAGTACACTAAAAAAAGTTGCTGCCTAATTTAAGTACAATCAACTTGGATGTTTAAGTCAGTTTAACTCAAATTGCATTAAACTGACTTAGAAATGAGTTGAATCTTGTATAATTTATACAATTTTATAGTTAAAGCAATGCAAAAACATATGTTGTCATATATTATTGGTGATATATTTTCTTTTACAGTGTAGTCATGAACGTGTCTCTCTTCAAGTGCACTTAAGTGGCCTTTATTATTATTATTTCATTAATATTATATAATCTGAAAAACATTTTATTTTACAGTACCTCAAACTGAGGTTTATTACCATCATATGAACACAAGAGCGTTGGTAAGTTAAATGCAGAGTATATATTTGAGTTCTCGGTTTAAAGGGAAAACGCATGTTATTCCAGTTGTAAAATATAATTGAATATGCCGTGTTTGAACTTTCCTCCCGAGAGTTAATCTGCTCATTTCTGTGCTTTTGAAAAAGCCGCCGTAGCGTTTAGTCCCAGTTCTGCACACACACGACAACTGTTCTCTCCGGTGTTAACTGCAGTGCTCCTACGGCGAGCTCTCGGCTAACATCAACACTGGCTGCAAATATTGCATACCTTCAACAGCCACCCGAGACCAGCACGAGTTAGTAATGTGTGTTCACCTGCGTCTGCGTCTGCAAGTCCTCGCTGTGAAAACAAACAGCAGCGGCTCTGGGATTCAGCTGTGCCGATGAGGTGACCTCATGTTTGTGTTTCAATATATCCTCTAATATGTGTTTTCTTTTTATTCCCCGGGTTCATTGCGTAGCTCTTGTTTCCGCAGTCTGCGATATCAAAACACACACGACAGATCTGCAGCTCGGAGAGATAGTTAGCGGATAGACTGGCCAGAGATAGTTAGCGGATAGACTGGCCGGCCATTTTGCTACACAACGACTTTTAGGCTTTATTCAGATTCGCTTTCTGGATCTGAACAGGACATCAACTTTATAGGTCAATTGAAATGCAATTAAAAATAGATTTTTTGTTAGTGTGCCTCATTCTAAAACAACTTTTCATGTTTATTAGCAATTTTACACTTTATGGGAGTGAAAGTGAGAGATGTTCAGTTGATAATCTGTATTATTTATAGTATTACATATGTGACCCTGGACCACAAAACCAGTCACATGGGTCATTTTTTTTATTGAGATGTATATGTCATCTGTAAGCTTTCCATTGATGTGTGGTTTGTTAGGATAGGACAATATTTGGTCGAGACACAACTATTGAAAATCTGGAATCTGAGGAGCAAAAAAATGTAAACATTGAGAAAATCTCCTTTAAAGTTGTGCATTTATGTTCACGATTGTGCTGCATTCACTCACAGAAATACATGTTTTATATATTTACGGTAGGAAATTTACTAAATATCTTCATGGAACATGATCTTTACTTAATATCCTCATGATTTTTGGCATAAAAGAAAAATCTATAATTTTGACCCATACGATGTATAGTTGGCTATTGCCACAGATATACCCGTGCGGCTCCAGACTGGGTTTGGGATCCAGGGTCACGTATAGTGATATGATCCTTCCTGATATGATCATACTATTACATTTATTCATATTTTGCTCTGAAAACATTGCAAATTCCCACGTCAGACTTCAGATCCTTCTTTTCAAGGAGAAACATTGCCAATATTAGCACAAGGGCTAGTTTGAGTTTGTGCAGCATTTCAATTTGATGTGTCAATGAGGATGTCAGAATGTGATATGATTGATGGCCAGTCAAAGCTGTCAATCATGATCAAACTCCTGAGATGACAGCTGACGTCGCGCGGCCCGCTTTGGGTTTTACCAGGACTTCTGTCACAGGTCGGGGCGGGCCAAGCCAGACTGCACCCACCCCTGGATTCCGGGAACCACCTCGAGGAACGTGTCAAGGACCAGACAGACAAGGAAATAAAAAGAATGACAGTGCTTTATTGTATTAAAATTGGTCAATTGAATAAAGTCCTAATTAAAACTTCTTCTTGTGGCCAGGGCAGTTTGAGCGTCGCTGGACCTCCTGGGATGGAGGGAGAGGAACGATCGTGGCGGGCCGGGGGCTCGTTGAAGGGGGGCCCAAGGGGGATCCTCGCGCCGTCCAGGTAGGTCACTGGAACAATATGACAAGGATTAACGGTGCGACAGTATATGAACACTCAGCTGGGGTACCTTCTTCTTTTCCGTTTTCAGGCCGATGCTTCCTATGGAGGACGTGTGGAGACCCCCAGATGGAGAGGACACTTGGAGCGAGACGCTCCACTTGGTTGGACACCACCGGTCTTTCTCCCACCAGGTCGAATCTTGTCTTCGGCCAGGGCTTGACTTCGCTCCAGGAAAAGCAGAAGGATGGTGCAGCGGTTGTTACGTTCGGCAAGAGAGGACTGAAGTTGGAGACAGATCAACAATTCACTCGGTGTAATAATTCACTCGTGTCACACACTCCCAAACTCTCAACACCACTTCAGTGTTAGTGCATATAAACAACGGATCCAATACTCCTCACTTGCGTCCTTCCCACCGCTGACGATATTCATTAGGTCCTCGCTGACAAATCCTTCACTCCTTCCTTTCTCGTCCTCAGCTTCGATCTTCACCACTCCACGTCCAGCTTCAATAAAAAGAACAACCCGCTGACAAACACAGTACCACACGGGAGGAGAACCACCCCAGGCGGGGAGGAGAACCACCCCAGGCGGGGAGGAGAACCACCACAGTCTGTTTCCTCTCTGCTTTTAAAGCCCCATCTGAATATGTGTCTCTCTCACAGCGTTCCCTGTGATTGCCCCACACCTGCTGTCACTCAGGCAATTGGCCTCGCTGCCATGGCAACAAATTCACTGTGCCTTCACCAGTTCTTAGTCCCGTTCAGGTTTTTTGTCACCCCGTGACACTTCCCAGGGGCCGTATCACATTATCTGGCCAGAAACAGTCGTGAGGACAGAGAGCGCTGCTGAGCGTCAGTTGAGGGAGAAAGAGATAATAACTGTCGTTGTGGAAAGATGAATATTTTCCAATCTGAGCTTATGAGGAAACATAACTATTTTGTATTGACACAATCGATTTTGATTCACAAGCGATTCAATCTCGATTCAATATCAGTCAGGTTAAAATTAACAACGTATATATTTGTATACAAGCATTTAAATTGCACATACGCCTAATAAAGTTATAATAATAACCCTTAATAATTGTCACATGTCTGTCCTGTGATGCACATGGGTGTTTTGTTATTTTGGGCCATGTGCTATGGTCATTGTCACGTCATCGTCATTGTTTGTCATGGTATGTCTTTGTATGTTACGTCCCTTCATGGTTTCCCTGCGTCAAGTCAAGTCTGTTCGGTTCTGTTTTTCCCCCTCGGGGTAGTTTTTGTTGTGTTTGTTTTATTTTATTATTTAATAAAGAAGTTTAACCCTAACCTGCTTTTAAGTCCTCGCTCCAACCACCGTATCGTGACAGAACGATCCAGCCACAAAGGAGGACTTAGCAGAGATGGGTATCTTCCTCTTCCCGTCTCCCAGTTCCAGGGGTGCGGAGGATGATACTGCGAATACGGGGACTCAGCGTAGAAGGGGCTCACACCATCTGCCAGCCTCCACTGCCTGCAACCCCATATACCAGCGCATGTTCCAGGTCACAGCACTAAGGTCCCTCCGTCAACGGGGGACTGACCTATAGGAGTTTGCCCGTGAGTTCAGGAGTGTTGCTGAGGGGCTGGAATACAATGACGCGGCTCTCAAGGACTTATTTAGTTTGGCCCTTGATGAACCTCTCAGCCTGGAGAGGATGTTCGGCAAGGAGCACCTTTCTCTTGAGGGGTTGGTGGATTTCTTAACTGAGCCCGCTGCCGTCCCGGAGGCCTTCCCGGAGCCCGCTGCCGTCCCGGAGGCCTTCCCTGACGTCACGTCTGCCGATCCAGAGACCGTTCACGTCACGTCTGCTGTTCCAGAGCCGGAGCCAGTGTCTGCTGTTCCAGAGCCGGAGCCAGTGTCTGCTGTTCCAGAGCCGGAGCCAGTGTCTGCTGTTCCAGAGCCGGAGCCAGTGTCTGCTGTTCCAGAGCCGGAGCCAGTGTCTGCTGTTCCAGAGCCGGAGCCAGTGTCTGCTGTTCCAGAGCCGGAGCCAGTGTCTGCTGTTCCAGAGCCGGAGCCAGTGTCTGCTGTTCCAGAGCCGGAGCCAGTGTCTGCTGTTCCAGAGCCGGAGCCAGTGTCTGCTGTTCCAGAGCCGGAGCCAGTGTCTGCTGTTCCAGAGCCGGAGCCAGTGTCTGCTGTTCCTGAGTCGGGTCTGGTGGTTCCGATTCCGGTGGTCCGGAGACGGAGGAGGAGAAGGAGAAGGGCCTCTTCAACGGATCATCCGGTGGTTCCTAACCCAGAGACCAGGCCGGAGGTAACTGCCATCCCTGCCGCGTCGCCCAGGTTTCTCGCCCTGCCGGCCCCGCCCGAGCTGCTCGCCCTGCCGGCCCCGCCCGAGCTGCTCGCCCTGCCGGCCCCGCCCGAGCTGCTCGCCCTGCCGGCCCCTGAGCCGGTGTCCGTTGGTGTTCCTGAGCCGGTGTCCGTTGGTGTTCCTGAGCCGGTGTCCGTTGGTGTTCCTGAGCCGGTGTCCGTTGCTGTTCCTGAGCCGGTGTCCGTTGCTGTTCCTGAGCCGGTGTCCGTTGCTGTTCCTGAGCCGGTGTCCGTTGCTGTTCCTGAGCCGGTGTCCGTTGCTGTTCCTGAGCCGGTGTCCGTTGCTGTTCCTGAGCCGGTGTCCGTTGCTGTTCCTGAGCCGGTGTCCGTTGCTGTTCCTGAGCCGGTGTCCGTTGCTGTTCCTGAGCCGGTGTCCGTTGCTGTTCCTGAGCCGGTGAGCCGGTGTCCGTTGCTGTTCCTGAGCCGGTGTCCGTTGCTGTTCCTGAGCCGGTGTCCGTTGCTGTTCCTGAGCCGGTGTCCGTTGCTGTTCCTGAGCCGGTGTCCGTTGCTGTTCCTGAGCCGGTGTCCGTTGCTGTTCCTGAGCCGGTGTCCGTTGCTGTTCCTGAGCCGGTGTCCGTTGCTGTTCCTGAGCCGGTGTCCGTTGCTGTTCCTGAGCCGGTGTCCGTTGCTGTTCCTGAGCCGGTGTCCGTTGCTGTTCCTGAGCCGGTGTCCGCCCGAGGGGTCTTCACCGCCCTGGCCGCCCGAGGGGTCTTCACCGCCCTGGCCGCCCGAGGGGTCTTCACCGCCCTGGCCGCCCGAGGGGTCTTCACCGCCCTGGCCGCCCGAGGGGTCTTCACCGCCCTGGCCGCCCGAGGGGTCTTCACCGCCCTGGCCGCCCGAGGGGTCTTCACCGCCCTGGCCGCCCGAGGGGTCTTCACCGCCCTGGCCGCCCGAGGGGTCTTCACCGCCCTGGCCGCCTGATGAACTGTCCGCTTTGCCCTGGCCACCTGATGAACTGTATGTTTTACCTTGGCCTCCCAAGAATAAGCGGTCTGTCCCTCCCGTCCCGCCCTGGTGTTTCCTTTCCTGTCCCGCCCTGGCCTTATGGAGCGTCTGGTAGCCGCTCCGTAGGGAGGGGGTAATGTCACATGTCTGTCCTGTGATGCACATGGGTGTTTTGTTATTTTGGGCCATGTGCTATGGTCATTGTCTGGTCCCTCCCCCTTGTTATCTGATTATTGGTTTATTTGTCCCACCTGTCCTCCTCGTTACCCTCCTGTGTTTGCCTCCCTATTTAGTCTCCCTGTGTTTGCTGTCCTGTGCTGGATCGTCATTGTTTGTCATGGTATGTCTTTGTATGTTACGTCCCTTCATGGTTTCCCTGCGTCAAGTCAAGTCTGTTCGGTTCTGTTTTTCCCCCTCGGGGTAGTTTTTGTTGTGTTTGTTTTATTTTATTATTTAATAAAGAAGTTTAACCCTAACCCAGGGACGTGCACAGGGGGGTTGCTCAGGTTGCCCGGGCAACTGCCCAAATGCCCTTTTCGACTCACGTTGCCCTTCCGAGAAAGAGAAAAAAATAAAAAATTTGTTCGATGGATGCAGAATTTCACGTGGACATAGATTTAAAAAAAATAATACAAATAAAAAAATCGCAAAGCCTCATTCACTTCCATTCGGGCACCGAAAGTGAAAGTCAGTAGGGGACAAACTCTGTTTACGTGGCTGCAGTGCTGCACGTGACCGGCACCTGAGCTGCATGTCATGAATGAGCGTGGGCGCTCCCTAGAAGGAGATTGTCGCGGTTGTCGGTGTGAGGCGTTTCAGCGTTGTCGGAAAAGGTGAGTTTGTGATATATAACAAACGAATGATCATCATTCATCATCATCAAGTTTTATGAAATTAATTAAAATCTTCATAAATCCAGCAGGCTGCGTTTGCCACGTTTAGCCTAAATAATCAGAGTCAGACAGATAGCTTGCAGACAAGCAGCCTAGCTAGTCTACAATTTTTTTGCATAGGCGTAATTGTATGGGGGGACAGGGGGACACGTCCCCCCCCAATATTCAAAGAAGGACAATTTGTCCCCCCCAATATTTGATCATACTGTATGATTGATTATGCGGGCAATATCGATGTCCGAAAATATAAAATCCCGGCCGGTCTATTTCCCAAATCCATTCGACTGGCCTTACTTACAGATTTCGCGCTCCTAACTCTTCTTCTGTTTGGTTTCTCCTAACTCACTGACGGTGCACGAGCTACTAAAGGTATAGGGAAAACATGACATGGATTTCAGGAGAAATAGGTTTTTGTTCATGTAGCCTACTATACATTAACAAAAACCTATTTCTCCTGAAATCCATGTCATGTTTTCCCTATACCTTTAGTAGCTCGTGCACCGTCAGTGAGTTAGGAAAAACTGCCCCTCAAAATTCCTGTGCACGTCCCTGCCCTAACCTGCTTTTAAGTCCTCGCTCCAACCACCGTATCGTGACAATAATGGCATAGTTATGTTTCCAACTTGTTTTTGAAAAATAACATTTGTTTTTTTAGTTGATTTTGATTCACAAGCTTACGATTCAATCTCGATTGAATGTCACATGGTAAGGTTAAAATGAACAACAAACGTTTAAATTATGACAATAAAGTTATCAAATACTCTTTAATGCCATTTTTACTCCAACTTATTTTTGAAATATAAACATTTGTTTTTGTAACAGATTTATTCACACATACATTCAATATTGAAGAACGGGTTAGGTAATATAATGAGAATGCATATGTTTGTCAAAATGAACTCTGCTCTCCAGAGTTAGTATTTTTTTAGCAGACTGAATAAAGTTTATGGTTATTGAATGGCTTTTGAGGTAAAAGTTCTGAGGTAACAATGTGATATTGATATCATAGCCGGTTTATTGATGTCTTTCTCAGTTGAAACACTGATTGAATGATTACATGAGACATGATTTCAGAAAGTTGTATTGTATATTCCAACATTCATTCTTATGATTATTTGCTATAACTTTCAGTAAAGAGGACATGATGATCAATCATTAAAGAGTGCCAGAACAATATTTATTGTTTGTATTTCGTAATAAAACTGACAGAATTAACTTATTTACACAGTATGAACTACAAATAATGCTACAAATATTGTTTAGTGAAGTTTTGTTCACGTATAATATGAAAATAGCACGGTTGAAAAGTGAAAAACAAAATGAGAGTAGATTAAAACCAATAAATAAATATTTTCAACCCAACTATTCATGTGATTTGAATTATTATTATTTTGTTGTTGTTGTAAAAAGTCCACCTCTAAATCTAACAATTGATGGGATGTAAACATACGAAAGAAATGGTACACATTTAAACCATTTTTTGAGCTAAAACGCACAAAAGTGCCGCAACCATTGAGTGAATCTGCACTCTAAAAAATGCTGGGTTGTTTTAACCCAATTTTGGGTCAAATATGGACAAACTCAGCCATTGGGTTAAATTTTTAAATTACATTTTTGATCCAACTTTTGGGTTTGTCCATATTTGACCCAAAATTGGGTTAAAACAACCCAGCATTTTTTAGAGTGTGCCTGTGAGAGTAAACACACACACAACATGCTGAAGTTGCTGCCAGAAGTGCCAAGCTCAACAGATGCACTCAGAGTCTGAGGCTGTCCATCTAGGCCGGACTCCAAGTTCAACACAACTTCATTCACCTTTAATATTATTGCTACCTACAGCTCATAAGTCAACCTGTGAGCTTAGAAAGAGCGCGGTCCTTCAGTTTAACTGGCCGGCACTGGGCTGAAGTGAACCGATCTGGAGGAGCGCTGGGAAGTGTATGTCGGAGCTGTTGCCACACGTGTCGACTGTCAGCGGGGCTTTATGAGGAGGCCCCAGGAGATATGACTACACACACACACACACGCACACACACACACACACACACACACACACACACACACACACACACACACACACACACACACACACACACACACACACACACACACACACACACCCTCTCTCACAGTCTCTCTCTCTCACACACACACACACACCCTCTCTCTCAGTCTCTCTCTCTCACACACAATACACACTCTTCATGTTTTATGGGGACTTTCCATCGAAATAAGGATTTTCGTACACACACACACACACACACACACACACACACACACACACACACACACACACACACACACAAAGCTAAAATAAACAAGACTGTTAGTAATAATATACTTAAAAAATAATTTAGTGTCATAATGACTTAATGTCATGTTTTTTTGTTTTTTTGACACTGAATTACATGTTTATTGCAATTAAATTAAAATGTATTATAGCTTAAAGTTATATTAAATGCAATTAGTTGAACTTAAGAGTGCCTTTTAACCAGTTAAGTAGGACGTCAGTACATCTTTATATGTAATTTCATAATTCATAATGTCATAAGTATACTTATATGGTGAAGTGTAGCTGAATGCACTGAGCAGCATCTAAGATAAACCGGTTGTAGTTACACATTTACTACATATCAACTTTAAGTGTAATATCAAATAACACACTCCAGTTAACATTATTATCAATACTTTTGATGTGCTTTTAGTATGTTACTCAACACATCAAAACAAGTGCACTTCTTTAAAAGCACGACACTGTTTTAAAGTGCACTTAACATAGTCATGAAGTGTACTCTCTTTTAGTGGCCTTTCCCTTCAAGTATTTTTTTAAATATATAGTTTTAAGATTTGAAGTACACTACAAGTGCACATTCAAAACTCTTCTTTTTCACAAGGGTAAGTTCTAGTTATTTGATGCGATGAAGTATAATTCAGTTCTTCTGAAGGTATGAACCCTTTTCTGTGTATGCCAAGCCTGCTTATCTAATATGTCATTGGCCGATTACAACGGCAACCACACAGTAGCAAACAATAATTGATGGTGGCTATGAATAATGTGTACAGTTGGTGAAGCGCTGCCAGACAGAGGCGGTTGGTTGGCACGGGGAGGTGCATTGTGGGTTACAGTTTCTCCTGGGTTGTTGATAAGCCCAGCCCTGTAGACACAGTCTTCCTCATACCCACTTCCACCCTGTGCAGATCCATAACCACCATGCAAGATGTTGCGGTTAGCTTGCGCTGGGTTTGAAGCGACGAGCACATCGCGAGCTAACGACCTCAACCACTGTCAGTTAACTTGGTCATGACTTCAGAAGTGGAGGTTTTGTAACTGTTGCTCGGGGGGCGAAGCACATCAAAGCCCAGATGAGTTGTGTTACGTAAGCCGAGCGCGGCAGCCGTCTACAGTTACACCACTGTGGTGGAGTACATATACATCAACCTCATGTATGCGCTTGCAGACGCCGCAAACATAATTCATTTTTTATTAGTTCATTGACTTTTTTTGTGTGGGGGTGAAACATGTACAAAGAAAAAGCTAAAAAAAGATATTACGTTTTTTTTTCTTTCTCCAATATAAATATTTGATACATTTGCACCCATTGATTGATTTTCTAACTTTTAAACAGTGAGTTCTTTAAGGGAGGAGTGCACTTAAAGGGGTCATGACATGAGAAACCAAATTTGCCTTGATCTTTTGGTATATAAGAGGTCTTTGTACCATTAAAACGTCCTGCAAGTTTCATAGCTTAAGACGTCCTCCCCATTATAAACGAATCATTTATTTAATCAAGCTCTAAATACAGCTCGTTCTGGATCCATGGTAAGAAGTGACGTCACGGTACGAAGTGACGTACCAGCGTTTGCATATGACCGCCTCCATGCACAAGACAGCTACGCTTTCAGCGCAAGGCAGCTACGCTCATTTCGTATCATCGTCGCGCCCGCACGCCGCGCGCCTCACAAGTGTTCAGTCGACGGACAGCGAGTGTGGGTCTGTGTACAGGGAAATTACGATGCCGCAGATGTGCTGTTCCTGGCTGTGGACAAACAACATCTTTGAATACGCTGCGAAAGATCCAGACGTCAGGGAAAAATGGATGCACTTTATTTTTTGCGGACGTCTCAGTCACGGCAGTGTTAGTTTAAGCGTGTGTTCTATACATTTGAAGGATGACTGTTTTGAACTTTGCCAGAAAACTGTTGCTCAAAGATAAGTCCGTGCCGACTATTCTTGGCTCAACATCGACGACGCAAACTGTAAGTAATGTATTTAAAACTTTAAACTACTTTTTAAATACGCTGAAAGATCCAGTCGTCAGGGAAAAATGAATGCACTTTATTTTTTGCGGACGTCCCAGTCACGGCAGTGTTCTATACATTTAAGGATGACTGTTTTGAGGAAAAAATCCCAATATGATGCTTGGCTTTGCCAGAAAACTGTTGCTCAAAGATAAGTCCGTGCCGAATATTCTGGGCTCAACAACGACGACGCAAACTTACTTTTTACCATGGCTAATATAAACACATTTGTATAAGAGAATCTTGAAAATATGTCGCCTTTCTAGTATGCCTACATGTGATAGAAAATTAAAAATGTTGCCTTTATCAATGCTGCATCTTCAAATATGTGCATGCATTTTTGTCCGTGGTACACCCTATCATTTCATTGGAATTAGTTAAATAATGTTAAACTGTTAGCAAATTAAGCTATAGGAAAATTATGTAACAATAATCCGTTTTCAAGTGTCTCGGGTTAATTTTTTTTTATTAATTCAAAATAGTTTCACTTTCCATGTGGACACGGGCTGATCCAGTCTTCGTTGTTGTGGTGATCGTTCATTTTCCTCTGATTCCGGCTCAAACATAATAAGGTTTTATCATTGCAAGAGCCATCGCTTCGCATGCATCACCCGCTATTAAACAGTTACGCCGAATCCGCACAGGTTCTGGCTGGGGGCGTTAATAATTGATGCATTGGCACTGACGTTAGCCAATCATAACAGTGGGCGTTAACACTGAACTCTTAAAGGGGAAACACCCCCAAAACAGACTGTTTGAATCAGAGGATGAGAAACAGGGTGGGAAAAGGTCATAAATCACTACATTTTAAAAGTTTTTTGTAAAAAAAACTATAGTAATACTATAATTACACCTAAGGGAACATAATAATAAAATAAAAAAAACCATGTCATGACCCCTTTAAAGTGTTCATGTTCAACACTCACTGGCCACTTTATTAGGCACACCTGCTTGTTAAAGCACATTTCTAACCAGCCAATCACATGGCAGCAACTCAATGCATTTAGACATGTACACTCTAAAAAATGCTGGGTTGTTTTAACCCAAATGTGGGTCAAATATAGACAAACCCAGCCGTTGGGTTACATTTTGAAACAAAATGTTTCACCCAATGGCTGGGTTTGTCCATATTTGACCCACATTTGGGTTAAAACAACCCAGCATTTTTTAGAGTGTAGACAAGGTGAAGATGATCTGCTGAAGTTCAAACTGAAAACTTCAGACTTCAAATCGGGCCATGTTTACATGTACACGGTTATTTTGAAAAACTGAGACATTTCTCTTTGTTTACATGTGAACGGAGGATTCGCCTCTGAAAACGATTCTTTCTAAAAACTCAGGCCAGGGTGGAGATTTTGGAAAACTTTGTTTGCATGTGGTGGAGTACATATACATCAACCTCATGTATGCGCTTGCAGACGCCTCAAAAATAATTCATTTTTTATTGGTTCATTGACTTTTTTTTGTGTGGGGGTGAAACATGTACAAAGTAAAAGCTTAAAAATATATTACATTTTTTCAGAAGTAGAAGGATGGTTGTACGCAGGCGAGCGGACTTGGTGTTGTTGTGTGGCAGCGCTTCACATCGCCACCTAGCCGCCTGGAGTGCACACTACAACGAATTTCACACACTTTTGCGTCACCGCACGCAAAGCAAGGTGTACCTAATAAAGTGGCCGGCGAGTGTATATATAAATTTGTAGTCAATTGTGCCAATTTAGTTCATATTACTTTTCAGCGTAATTGTGTATTACATGACGTCACGAATGCGCATCACAGAACAGAGCAAGGCGAGCGATTGTGCTTATAAAACTTAAACTTTTTTATTTATTTTTGAAATGACGATGGTTTCGCTAGATAAGACCGTATTCATCGTCTGGTGTCGTTTAAAGCCCGTTGAAGCGGCGCTGACACTGTCATCTGGACCTTGACCCGTTTGGGGCCCATTGACGTCCATTATATGGAGAAATGTGTTCATCAAAAACCTTCATTTCTTTTCGACTGAAGAAAGAAAGACACGGACATCTTGGATGACATCGGGGTGAGGAAACTATCAGCAAAAGTTTTTTTTTAAAGTGAACTAATCCTTTAACAATGCACTCAATAAATACATAAATAAATAAACCATTGATAATCACCTAACCATTATGTTGGTTTAACAGTGGTTTGGTTCAGTTACAGTCGGTTAGGGCAGAATCCATCCATTGTTATATTATTTGACCATAACTTCCTCTTAATCAGACATACAGTGATGTAATGGTTTAAAAAAATCTCCAGTTGAATCGATCAGTTGTAAATCTTCTCTAATGTTCAGGGATTTGGTTGGTGAAGTTCATTTAGTTCATTAGTGACGGATGATTTAACTTCTCTATTATTGTTTTCATGAGGAAACGACAGTGTTTTCACTTCTCCCTTTTTTTTTTTTTTTTTTGCTTGGATCAAATGATCTTGAAATTGTGCAATGATGAGCATTTACGTAACGGCTTTGTTCTGCTGTGTTTGTCTTATTGCATAATTTAAGAATTAGGAAATATCGCCAACTGGTCGGATTGCTCAACCGCTCCAGAGTTTCCTCCCTGCCATTGGAGAAAATAACAATAACAACAAAGTTCAGCATCAAGACGGGACTCGTATCGGACCCTTAAACTTAAAGTTGGTTTAACTTAAAAAAGCAAGTTACCTTGTTGCCTTAACATTTTGAGTTCGTTGTAATTAAAAATGTGAGTTAATACAATGAAGAAGAATGGTTTAATAAACAGAAACTCAAAAGAGTGTTATCTTCACACATTAGTTATCGAAGTTGATTTGACAAAAGATAAAAAGTTGTGATAACAAATGAACATGTTATGAGTTTGAGAAGCGGGATTCGTCACATTGCGACGCTGATGATGGATGAAGAGTCCAGAAAAGGACAGCAGCAGAACAAGAAGAAAGCTCCCATTCACACATTCATTTCAATGAAGTTAATTATCTGTTGCCTAATTGCCCCAAGGGCCTTTTGGACATTACCATGTGTCCTGGGAAAAAAGGGGGCTTCACATAAATCTTTTAAAACAACCACCCCCAGAACAAGTTGGCCTGTCCTCCATTGAGCGGCTGAATGCTGAAAGCGGCATTTACGCCGGTCCCAGTGGGAGACGCGCACAATGATGCCTTTTGCGTGCTGGGAGAGAGTCAAAGCTCAGTGTTTGCACCCCCACCCCCCACCCCCCGGCTTCCACCGCTCCAAACCTGCCCGAGCGGCGGCTCTGCGCACCTGGACGGCTCATGCGGCCGCGGCCGACGGACACAGGCCCGTTGTTCAGCAGGGTTGGTTCAGGTGTTCGGGACCCCTGCAGGGTTCAGGCCGTCCTGATGTCGTCCCGGCTCTTCTGTTACACGACTGCGAGAGGCTTTACATGGCCCAATGGGATTTTTTACTGGTACAACCGACCAGCATGATGTCATACTTCACCAACTCATTATTGACAGAGCCGCTATAAAAACAGGGATTTTTTGCTGAATAAAGAAAATTAGATTCATGTTCAGTGTAATTTTCCAATGCATTTCCATGACATTTTAAGTTGTTCATAATTACACTGTAAACAAAAATTACATCCCAAGTCAAAATTTTCTAGTGACTGGTCACATCTAAATTTTTCAATTAGTCTGACATATTATTTCTCATTGAGCCAATGTTAACAGACTATTGCAACAATGAATTCAATTTATTTTACAGAATTTCACTTGGGCCAATTAAAAAAATTAGATTTAGAATATTTTGACTTGGAGAGGTTAAATTTCTTTTACAGTGTACCGGATTTTTCTAAATTATTTTACAGAGAGGTTTTGCTAAAGCTGAGGGATTTCAGACTGGGAGCCACAAGGGGGTGCTGTGGGGTCCATGTCACAGTTTGGAGAAAAATACTTTAAAAAAAAGGTACAATAAAACAAAAAATCAATAAATAAAAATATGTATTATTGTATATACACTGTAAAAAAAATTTACCTCTCCAAGTCAAAATATTCTAGTGACTGGTCACATCTAAAATGTTTAATTGGCCCAAGTGAAATTCTGTAAAATAAATTAAATTAATTGTTGCAATAGTCTGTTAACATTGGCTCAATGAGAAATAATATGTCAGACTAATTGAAAAATTTAGATGTGATCAGTCACTAGAAAATTTTGATTTGAGATGTAATTTTTTTTACAGTGTACTGTCTGTTTCATTCAACTTCCTAAAATCTGGTTTATGTATTGTTACTCTTCAGTTTGTATATATTAAAGTTCTCTTAACAGTCGGTGAAAAACATCTTACTGTAATAGAAAAAAATATATAAAACATATTTACAACAGTCTTTATGCATTACCAGTCAACATATTCATTTAATTTTATTCCTGTGATTAAAGCTGAATCTTCAGCATCATTACTCCAGTCTTCAGTGTCACATGATCTTCAGAAATCAGTATAATCTGATGCTCAAGATACATTTATGATTATTATCAATGTTGGAAACAGTTGCTGCTTCAAATTTCTGCAGAAACCATGATACATACCATTCAAAATGTTGGGGTTTTAAATAATAATTAATAATTTAGCACCAAAACAAATGAGAGAATTTTTTTTTATTGATATTATTATGATTTCTGAAGATCATGTGACAGTGATGATGCTGAAAATTCAGTTTTGATCACAGGAATAAATTACACTTTACTATATATTCACATAGAAAACAGAATTGTGAATTTTAAATTGTAATATTTCACAATATTACTGTATTTTTTATCAAAGATGTGTGTATGTTCCTTTCAAAACATATATATTTTTAATTTAATTACTCCATGCTACTTCTGCTGCCATAATCTTTTAATAATGCGGTGCCTTGTGTTGACATCATCATACTTCGGAGTCATTGAAAGTTTGAAAACACTTTAAACTGCACAATTTAAGGTATCATTCATATCTGTGAAGTTATAAACGTTATTGCTTGGGGTCAGGGGTTATTTCAGAACATCTGCAAGCCACAGCGAAGGAGGTGACGTAGGCAGACACACACGTCTTGTGTGTGTGTGTGTGTGTGTGTGTTTCATGCTCCAGTGACACACTGATGTGGCGGCACGAAACCTGCGGCCCATGGCAACCCGTCGCCAGAGCAGAGGAAAGGTCACGACCTCTGACAGATGCCCAGTCCCATAATCCCCTGCTTTCTCTCGCTCCAGCTCCTCCTCAGACGCTGATGTAAGACTGTTCTCCAGATCCCAGCGGAGTCGCCCCCGGACCGCATTCATTCCCTCGGAGGCTCTCACTTCTGAAACACACACACACTTCTGAAACACACACACACACACACTTCTGAAACACACACACACTTCTGACACACACACACACACACACACACACACACACACACACACACACACACACACACACACTTCTGAAACACACACACACACACACACACACACACACACACACACACACACACACACACACACAAACAACTCACTGAGAACGGTGACATTTTATTTCATGTGTGTGTGTGTTTCAGAAGTGTGTGTGTGTGTGTGTGTGTGTGTGTGTGTGTGTGTGTGTGTGTGTGTGTGTGTGTGTGTGTGTGTGTGTGTGTGAGCAATGTGGAGAAACAAAAGGACTAGAAATCTTTGAGACCTGTTAGTCCCCATGAGGAAAACAGATTATAAATCACACAGTGTGAGTTTTTTTCTTTTTTTGAAAATGTAAAAATGCAGAAGGTTGTGTGTGTGTGTGTGTGTGTGATTGATTGATTGATTGATTGATGGGCATTTAGGGGTAGAGTTAGTGTAAGGGGACAGAATATAAAGTACAAATATCATTATGTCTATGGAAAGCCCCATAAAACATGGAGAGTGTGTGTGTGTGTGTGTGTGTGTGATTTATGAGGACAAAAATGTGTATAATGACATGTGTATTACAACTAAAACGTGGTTTATGAGAACATTTCATGAGTCCTCGTAATTCAAATAGCTTAAAAAACATTAAAAAAAATGTTTTATTAAAAATGTAAAAATGCAGAAAGTTTCCTGTGATGGGCAGGTTTAGGGATAGTGGCAGTGTAAGGTGTGTGTGTGTGTGTGTGTGTGTGTGTGTGTGTGTGTGTGTGTGTGTGTGTGTGTGTGTGTGTGTGTGCGTGCTACCAAAATATCGAAAAATTTAATTCAATGATTGCCATTGATATTGGTTATTAGTGTTTGCCTCATCTTTTGATCGATTATTGCTTTTAAAAAGAATACTAAAAACGACACAGATGTTCAATAGTTAGTCAGATTTCACAATTTATTAACATGAGTAAAAGCATCAACTGACAAATAACATTTTTACAGCATTTGTAAATTTAGATCAATATCAATTTAGAAATTAATTGCGACTACAGTGGAAAAAAAAGGTTTACATTGTAATTTGTAAAAATTGTCTCAAAGAAACAGCAATTATTAATAAATGCAACATTTTAAAGGTAAAATATTGAAATATAATTTTCTTGTAAAATGTTCTCTAATAATTTGCTTTATTTACAACTGATATTTTTTTACATTATGATATAAAATGTATTAGTATGCAAAAATCAAAAGTAGCCTAATCTAGATTTAATTATTGCTGTAAAAGCTTTCTTAACGAATGTAAATCTTATTTAAAGTGTTATAGCAGCTGCATTTATTAATATTAATATTCAGTATAAATAATTATTCCACAAACTATTGTAGTTCAAACTTACGTCTAAGCAAAATATCCAACGCTATCTCACGACCAATTCGTACAAATTTGAGTGATTAAAAGGTGGCTAATGTCTAAACCCACATGATTGGTCGGTTTAGGGGCGGGGTCAGGGGTAGGTCATTTGGCAACTCGTAAAATATGTACGATTTAGCAAAAATCGTACAAATTCGTATACGAGTGAGGTCGTATTAATTGGTACGAATTAGCCACCGCGTAAAATTCGTACCAATTGCCGTGAAAATCAAAGGCATCAAATACAATCGAGGTTAAAAACACAATAAAGTCCAGGACTTATTTCCATTGTATAATTCGTACGAATTGCCGTGAGATCGGGTTGAACGTGTCTTTGATTGTGGCTTGTCCAATCAGGACCCAGAGCTCTCCGTTTGACCGTAACGGTAATGTCCCAGGCCAATGACGGGCACTATATCACATTAACTGGTGAACTCCGCTCTGAACGCAACACAGCTCCCCAACCAGTGTTTATTCAATTCTCCAGATCGTCCTCCCTCGCGTCTCTCTAATTCTCGGCTAATGAATTTCAGCTGCCAGTGTTGAGATGTGACTTTTCCTCCGGAACGTGAAGCGTCTCTCAGGCTAATTAGAGAGAGAGAGAGCGTGTCATTAATATTGATCCTCGGCCTTTTAGATCAGTTCACCTGCTTTCCCACGGCCCGCATTAACATCCGGCAGAGGGCCCGGGAAATAACCCATACATCTGGGTCAATCTAGAGAGAGAGAGAGAGAGAGAGAGAGATAGAGAGAGATAGAGAGAGAGAGAGAGAGAGAGAGAGAGAGAGAGAGAGAGATAGAGAGAGAGAGAGAGAGAGAGAGAGAGAGAGAGAGAGAGAGAGAGAGAGAGAGAGAGAGAGAGAGAGAGAGAGAGAGAGAGAGAGAGAGAGAGAGAATGGGTCAAACTGTTTTAATGAGCTTGATTAATTCGCATTTCCGCTTCATAAAAAATGCCAAGGTGAACTGCACGACTCTTTTGTTGGAGGGCAGATTAAAGTTATTTTGAGTGTGTCGACTGGACAGATTATATAAAGGATTTCATAATTTCCTAAATGCATTTAATATGTTTCACAGTCTAGCATGGGGAAGAAGTGTGAAAAGTGTGTTCAGTTACACTTCTAAACGAGAACAAACAATTATTCTGCACTGTAACAAGTCACAACTCAACTCAACACAACACAACTCAACACAACACAACACAACACAGCACAACTCAACACAACACAACTCAACTCAACTCAACTCAACTCAACTCAACACAGCACAACACAACTCAACTCAACTCAACTCAACTCAACTCAACTCAACTCAACTCAACACAACTCAACACAACACAGCACAACACAACTCAACTCAACTCAACACAACACAACTCAACTCAACTCAACTCAACTCAACTCAACTCAACACAACACAACTCAACTCAACTCAACTCAACACAACTCAACTCAACTCAACACAACACAACTCAACTCAACACAACTCAACTCAACTCAACTCAACTCAACTCAACACAACACAGCACAACTCAACACAGCACAACTCAACTCAACTCAACTCAACACAACACAACTCAACACAACACAACACAACACAACACAACACAACACAACACAGCACAACTCAACTCAACTCAACTCAACACAGCACAACTCAACTCAGCTCAGCTCAACTCAACAACACAACACATCTCAACACAACACAACACAACACATCTCAACACACAACACAGCACAACTCAACTCAACTCAACACAGCACAACTCAACACAACACAACTCAACACAACACAACACAACACAACACAACACAACACAGCACAACTCAACACAACTCAACACAACACAACACAGCACAGCACAACTCAACTCAACTCAACTCAACACAGCACAACTCAACACAACACAACTCAACACAACACATCTCAACACAGCACAACTCAACACAACTCAACACAACTCAACAACACAACACAGCACAACTCAACTCAACACAGCACAACTCAACTCAGCTCAGCTCAACTCAACAACACAACTCAACACAACTCAACTCAACTAAACTCAACACAACACAACTCAACTCAACACAGCACAACTCTCAACTCAACACAACACATCTCAACACAACACAACACAACACATCTCAACACAACACAACACAGCACAACTCAACTCAACTCAACACAGCACAGCACAACTCAACACAACTCAACACAACACAACACAACACAACACAACACAGCACAACTCAACACAACTCAACACAACACAACACAGCACAGCACAGCACAACTCAACTCAACTCAACACAGCACAACTCAACACAACTCAACACAACACATCTCAACACAGCACAACTCAACACAACTCAACACAACTCAACAACACAACACAACACAGCACAACTCAACTCAACACAGCACAACTCAACTCAACACAACTCAACTCAACTCAACTCAACTCAACTCAGCTCAGCTCAGCTCAACTCAACAACTCAACTCAACTCAACTCAACACAGCACAACTCAACTCAGCTCAGCTCAACTCAACAACACAACACATCTCAACACAACACAACACAACACATCTCAACACACAACACAGCACAACTCAACTCAACTCAACACAGCACAACTCAACACAACACAACACAACACATCTCAACACACAACACAGCACAACTCAACTCAACTCAACACAGCACAACTCAACACAACACAACTCAACACAACACAACACAACACAACACAACACAACACAACACAACACAGCACAACTCAACACAACTCAACACAACACAACACAGCACAGCACAACTCAACTCAACTCAACTCAACACAGCACAACTCAACACAACACAACTCAACACAACACAACTCAACACAACTCAACACAACTCAACACAACACAACACAGCACAGCACAGCACAACTCAACTCAACTCAACTCAACACAGCACAACTCAACACAACACAACTCAACACAACACATCTCAACACAGCACAACTCAACACAACTCAACACAACTCAACAACACAACACAGCACAACTCAACTCAACTCAACACAGCACAACTCAACTCAACACAACTCAACTCAACTCAACTCAACTCAACTCAACTCAACTCAGCTCAGCTCAACTCAACAACACAACTCAACACAACTCAACTCAACTAAACTCAACACAACACAACTCAACTCAACACAGCACAACTCTCAACTCAACACAACACATCTCAACACAACACAACACAACACATCTCAACACAACACAACACAGCACAACTCAACTCAACTCAACACAGCACAGCACAACTCAACACAACTCAACACAACACAACACAACACAACACAACACAACACAGCACAACTCAACACAACTCAACACAACACAACACAGCACAGCACAGCACAACTCAACTCAACTCAACACAGCACAACTCAACACAACTCAACACAACACATCTCAACACAGCACAACTCAACACAACTCAACACAACTCAACAACACAACACAACACAGCACAACTCAACTCAACACAGCACAACTCAACTCAACTCAACACAACTCAACTCAACTCAACTCAACTCAGCTCAGCTCAGCTCAACTCAACAACACAACTCAACACAACACAACTCAACTCAACTAAACTCAACACAACACAACTCAACTCAACACAGCACAACTCTCAACTCAACACAACACAACTCAACACAACACAGCACAACTCAACTCAACCCAACTTAACTCAACACAGCACAGCACAACTCAACTCAACACAACTCAACACAGCACAACACAACTCAACACAACACAGCACAGCACAACTCAACTCAACACAACACTACTCAACTCAACTCAACACAGCACAACTCAACACAGCACAACTCAACTCAACACAACACAACTCAACTCAACTCAACACAACTCAACTCAACTCAACTCAACTCAACTCAACACAACTCAACTCAACTCAACACAACTCAACTCAACTCAACTCAACTCAACTCAACACAACTCAACTCAACACAACACAACTCAACACAGCACAACTCAACTCAACACAGCACAGCACAGCACAACTCAACTCAACTCAACTCAACTCAACACAACACAACACAACACAACACAACTCAACACAACACAACACAACTCAACTCAACTCAACACAGCACAACACAACTCAACACAACACAACACAACTCAACACAGCACAACTCAACACAGCACAGCACAGCACAACTCAACTCAACTCAACTCAACACAACTCAACACAACACAACACAACTCAACTCAACTCAACACAGCACAGCACAACTCAACTCAACTCAACTCAACACAACTCAACACAACACAACTCAACTCAACTCAACACAGCACAGCACAACTCAACTCAACACAACACAACTCAACACAGCACAACTCAACTCAACACAGCACAGCACAGCACAGCACAGCACAACTCAACTCAACTCAACTCAACACAACACAACTCAACACAACACAACACAACTCAACTCAACTCAACACAGCACAACTCAACTCAACACAACTCAACACAGCACAACACAACTCAACACAACACAGCACAACTCAACTCAACACAACACTACTCAACTCAACTCAACACAGCACAACTCAACACAGCACAACTCAACTCAACACAACTCAACTCAACACAACTCAACTCAACTCAACTCAACACAACTCAACTCAACACAGCACAGCACAACTCAACTCAACTCAACTCAACTCAACACAACACAACTCAACTCAACACAACTCAACTCAACTCAACTCAACTCAACTCAACACAGCACAGCACAGCACAGCACAGCACAGCACAACTCAACTCAACACAACACAACACATCTCAACACAGCACAGCACAGCACAACTCAACTCAACTCAACTCAACTCAACACAACACAACACAACACAACTCAACTCAACACAACTCAACTCAACTCAACACAGCACAGCACAGCACAGCACAGCACAACTCAACACAACACAACACAACACATCTCAACACAACACAACACAACACAACACATCTCAACACAACACAACACAGCACAACTCAACTCAACTCAACACAGCACAACTCAACACAACTCAACACAACACAACACAACACAACACAGCACAACTCAACACAACTCAACACAACACAACACAGCACAGCACAACTCAACTCAACTCAACACAGCACAACTCAACACAACTCAACACAACACATCTCAACACAGCACAACTCAACACAACTCAACACAACTCAACAACACAACACAACACAGCACAACTCAACTCAACACAGCACAACTCAACTCAACACAACTCAACTCAACTCAACTCAGCTCCACTCAACAACACAACTCAACACAACTCAACTCAACTAAACTCAACACAACACAACTCAACTCAACACAGCACAACTCTCAACTCAACACAACACAACTCAACACAACACAGCACAACTCAACTCAACCCAACTTAACTCAACACAGCACAGCACAACTCAACTCAACACAACTCAACACAGCACAACACAACTCAACACAACACAGCACAACTCAACTCAACACAACACTACTCAACTCAACTCAACACAGCACAACTCAACACAGCACAACTCAACTCAACACAACTCAACTCAACACAACTCAACTCAACACAACTCAACTCAACTCAACTCAACACAACTCAACTCAACACAACTCAACACAGCACAACTCAACTCAACACAGCACAGCACAGCACAACACAGCTCAGCTCAACTCAACTCAACTCAACACAACACAACTCAACTCAACACAACTCAACTCAACTCAACACAGCACAGCACAGCACAACTCAACTCAACACAACACAACTCAACACAACTCAACTCAACACAACACATCACAACTCAACTCAACACAACTCAACACAGCACAACTCTACACAACTCAACTCAACACAACTCAACTCAACTCAACTCAACACAACTCAACACAACTCAACTCAACTCAACTCAACTCAACTCAACACAACACAACTCAACACAGCACAACTCAACTTAACTCAACTCAACTCAACTCAACACAGCACAGCACAACTCAACTCAACTCAACACAACTCAACACAACTCAACTCAACACAACTCAACTCAACTCAACTCAACTCAACACAACACAACTCAACTCAACACAGCACAACTCAACTTAACTCATCTCAACTCAACTCAACACAACTCAACACAGCACAGCACAACTCAACACAACTCAACACAACTCAACTCAACTCAACTCAACACAACTCAACTCAACTCAACTCAACTCAACACAACACAACTCAACACAGCACAGCACAACTCAACTTAACTCAACTCAACTCAACACAACACAACACAACTCAACTCAACACAACTCAACTCAACACAACTCAACTCAATTCAACTCAACTCAACTCAACTCAACACAACTCAACACAACACAACTCAACACAGCACAACTCAACTTAACTCAACTCAACTCAACACAACTCAACTCAACACAACTCAACACAACTCAACTCAACTCAACACAACTCAACTCAACTCAACTCAACTCAACTCAGCTCAACTCAACTCAACAACACAACTCAACACAACTCAACTCAACACAACTCAACTCAACACAACTCAACTCAACTCAACTCAACACAACTCAACTAAACAGCACAGCACAGCACAACTCAACTCAACTCAACTCAACACAACTCAACTCAACACAACACAGCACAACTCAACTCAACTCAACTCAACACAACTCAACTCAACTCAACACAACACAGCACAGCACAACTCAACTCAACATAACTCAACTCAACTCAACACAACACAACACAACACAACTCAACTCAACTCAACTCAACTCAACTCAACACAACACAACACAACACAACTCAACACAACTCAACACAACTCAACTCAACACAACACAACACAACACAACACAACACAACACAACACAACTCAACACAACTCAACTCAACTCAACACACTTCTCAACTCAACACACTTCTCAACTCAACACAACTCAACACAACTCAACTCAACACACTTCTCAACACAACTCAACGCAACACACTTCTCAACACAACTTAACTCAACTCAACTCAACACACTTCTCAACACAACTCAACTCTACACACTTCTAAACTCAACTCAACTCAACACACTTCTCAACTAAACTAAACTAAACTCAACTCAACTCAACTCAACTCAACACACTTCTCAACTAAACTAAACTCAACTCAACTCAACTTAACACAACACAACTCAACTCAACACACTTCTCAACACAACTCAACTCAACACAACACAACACAACACAACACAACACAACTCAACTCAACTCAACACACTTCTCAACACAACTCAACACAAAATTGCATGTGGCGACATTTACATTTCAAGTATCATTTCAAGATACACATTAAACATTCTTATTAATTCTTGCTTTCCCTGGGAACCGAACCCGTGACCTTGGCGTTGCAAGCACCAGCGCTCCACTGTTTGAGCCACAGGAGAGCAAAGCACATTTCGGCACGCTTTCAAAGTGAAATGTCCAGTGAGAAACGGTTAGTTTGCTCTGTAATAATGAAGCACCAGCTCTAAACTTCACAGAGAGTGTTAACACAAGTAATGAGTTTTTATTAACTGGTATTTCTGCTTCATAAAAAGAGCAAATTGCACAACCAAACGAGAGAAGCTCTTGTGTTGCCGGACAGATTATATAACGGATTCGGTAACACTTTACAATAAGGTTCAATTTGAGTTAACTTCATTAGTTAACATTAAATACCTCAAAAGCATTTATTAATCTTAGTTAATATTAATTTCAACATTAACTAATACATTATTAAAATCAAAAGATGTATCTGGTAATATTATTTAACGGAGCTGTGCATGTTTTTATTAACTATCATTAAGAAAGATTAATAGATATTGTAACAAATGTCTTGTTAATTGTTAGTTAAAGCATTAATGTACTAATGGGACCTTATTGGAAATTACCAAGGATTTCATCATTTCCTAATTGTAATTAATATGTATCACAGACGGTCTTAATGGATCATGGGAGAGATCCGCTGTTATATAACCACAATCAATTTGTTTAATGTGTCAGTCATTCTGAGATAACAGTGTTTCATAACAGTTTCTGAAAAGTTTTCATCTCTCTCTCTCTCTCTCTCTCTCTTTCTCTCTCTCTCTCTCTCTCTCCATCCTTTCACTCTTTGTCGATATATCTCTCTCACTTTAACTCTGTGTTTCTGCTGTTCTTCTCTGGGTCCCGAGGGAGCTTCACAATACTGTGTGGCGTTTGTCCCAGTGTAGCGGCTGAGCTCCGTCCCCCTCCTCATCTACAGCACAAAGCAGGTCACAGCATTCTCACGCTGCTTCACACACACACACACACACACACACACACACACACACACGCACACACACACACACACACACACACACACACACACACACACACACACACACACACACACACACACACACACACACCCTTCTGTTTTGGCCTGGGTATTTCCATAGATAGTGTAATGAGTTTTACTATCATAAATTATATTTTAATACTCTAATATATATGTTTAATAGCTATAATAGTTATACGTTATGAAACCAACAATACAAGCATAAACTGCAGTGAATTGTCTGTAACTTTTGGGAGTTACACGCTTTTACAATGAGCCCATGTTGTTATTGTATATATGTGATCACATGTGAATGAATGTGGCAGTTTACAACAGTTTTGAACATTTCAATTTCATAAATGTTTTGCGATGCAAACGGATGAATGTCAGATATAGTCTCGAATGTTTATTGTAGCTCCATAGTTTATTCTGTAGATTATTACCTCATAAAATATGAATAATGTTTGTAATGAGGGTCAGTGCTAATACCTCATCACTACTGACACATGTACGCAGACCAAACATTTAATATCACAATCACACATCTGTGCAGACAGCAGTAAGTCAACTGTCCCTTATCTTCATACGCTTCATTACACAGTGCCCAAGTGATACAGTGATATTACAGTTTTTCTCGATTGCTTAAACACATTTTTTGAAACTATGCCTCGTATTCTCAAAACAGTAAACACAAATCCATAACGTCTCACCCAATTCCCCAAACATCCTATTTTCAGGTCAAAATGAAGCTCTACAAAACCATTCACTTTTGCTGAAAAAACAAACTTTGCCCTCAGACTGGACACACAAGCCATCAAAATCACACACTACACCATAGTCCTACACACTGGTGCAATAAATTCAAAACAACATTTTCAAAACTGGTAAGTTATGTTGCTTGTGGTTCCCCCCTCACAAACCTTTTCACTTGATGAACACAAAAGACACAACCAATGGATACATTGGCACATTTTGATACATCCATACACAGTACAACACTCACACAAAACCCCAAACATTTTTGTTTTTCCTGTTTTGGTCTTTTTTTTTTTTACTCTCTCCTCTAAATTGTTTTTATATTTACTTACGTAAGATGTGTGTGAGCATCATATGACAGTAAAAGAGCACACACAAACCTTATTCTAATATGGAATTGTACTGGAATGGTAAAGAGTGTTGTACGTGTCAGGAGGGCCTCCACTCAAGGATACAATATGATGAACAAGTCTAAGGGCCCTATTTTAACGATCTGAAACGCAAGTATCAAACGCGTAAAGCAAGTAACTTTGTGGGCGGATCCCGGGCGCTGTTGCTATTATACCGGCGGGATAAACGACTCTTGCGCCCGACGCAAATCTAAAATAGGTTGGTCTGAAGTCGCTTTATTATTCATAGGTGTGGTTTGGGCGTAACGTGAAATAAACCAATCAGAGCGTCCTCTCACATTCCCTTTAAGAGCCGGCGCACTTGTTCCACGGCGGATCGCTATTATAACGGCGGATTTGCCGGCGCACGCCAGGAGCAGTTCACAGCCAAAGAGACCGACGTTCTCATCAGGGCCGTAAAACACAGAGAAGTGACATTGGGGATGATGGGAGAAACTCACTCAAATTAGCTTCGGTTAAACAGGCGTATAATTTGGGTAAATGTGTAGCCTAATCTAGATTTTAAAAAAAAATCTAGATAGATCTTTTTCACATCTTCACGGACGCAACAATGATTTCCCTCGTGTGTTAATATTTTTCCTTGTAATAATGTATGATTTGCAAAAATGAAAACTGCTGCGTCTGTTTATAATTATTAGAGAATCAAAGTGGATGCGCGTTAACACACTACATTATGGCCGAGCACGCGCCCTTAAAATACCACATCACTAACGCGCAACGCGCCACTGTCTTTAGACTGTTTTTTTCCTGGTCAATGGCGCAATTGCTTTCTAAAACTGGAAAATAGCACCAGGGCAGTTTTGCGCCGGAACACGCCTCCTCTTTGCGCTGAACCGCCCCAGCGAGCGCAAGTTCATTCCCTAATTTACCGACGTGCGTCTGTGGAGGGAAAAGTCCGCTGTGCGCGAGTGCAAAATAGGAATGATACATGCGTCGGTGTTCAAAGTCAATTGCGCTGGGTGCAAGATAGGGCCCTAAGAGTTCCACGTATGGTTGAAATACCATCATTGGCCTAGAAAGATAACATTCTGGGAGTCAAGACTGTAAAGGAGAGAGGATGCTTCACTGTCACACTCTGCAGACACTCTGTGTGACTGTACGACTGCTGACCTTTTCTTGCAAGAAAATAAACCTCATCAAAGACAATTGGAAATGTTTGTCTCTTTTTCAGTGATAGAGTTTTGTTTGACAGCACACCTCCCTGAAGCTTCTGATGATGGAGGCGACGGTGAAGCGACTCAAATTTGTCTGTACTCGTTGCCCAGCCTCCCTCATAATCATACCATTGACAAAGACATGGTCAACTAAAGTGGCTTGAATTTCATCCGAGACTGCTTGTCTTCTTGACCTTGCTCTTGCTCCTATCCCTCCTCGACTTCTTTCTTCATGTCTTTCTGGATCCATTGTTCCAAAACTCAATAAACTGATTCGGGCCCTTTTATCTATTGAAGGATCTGATTGATGTGTGTTCAATTTTGACTCTTAGTGTTTCCACCTGGGCTGTGTGCTAACTGAGCTGAAGCTGTGCTGACTTGAGTGAACAATATTGACTTTCTAAATGACCACATGGTGTAGGCAATGAGAAATGAAGGGATTTGTGTGTAGAGTTTTGCAGTGACAGTTCAACAAATCTGACTCATGTGCCAAAACCAGGGAATAGTGTTTATGGTTTAGTGAAATGGGTGTGGTTTTTGATAAATGACATTATGGTTTTGAAATTTTAGTTCAAAAGCCTGGTTATAGTGTTTAAGCAATCGAGAAAAACTGTAATGTGGTTGATGTGTTAGCTTGAGCTTTTCTGAGCAATTTTGGAACTATATTTTGGCACTTCTCATCTTAACCTTTGTGAAAAAGATTTTTTTTTACAGCATTATTTAAAAAAGAATACTTGGCAAATGGACTATAATATTTCCAGACACTTAATTCCATGCTTTTTACACTTAAATTAAAAAGTTTAGAGTTTAAGTTTACATTAAATGCTAGTTGAACTTTAGTATTTTTTGACCCATTGAAGTAGAATTGTAGATTGTAAAATTGAAGAATGTAATAAATAAAATAAAATAAATGTAAAATAACAGCAATGTTAAAGGGGTCATGACATGAGAAACCAAATTTACCTTGATCTTTTGGTATATAAGAGGTCTTTGTACCATTAAAACGTCCTGCAAGTTTCATAGCTTAAGAGGTACAGCTCGTTCTGGATCCATGGTAAGAAGTGACGTCACGGTACAAAGTGACGTACCAGCGTTTGCATATGACCGCCTCCAGAACAGGACCACTACGCTTAAAGCGCAAGACAACTACGCTCATTTCGTATCGTTGTCGCGCCCGCGCGCCTCACAAGAGTTCAGTCGACGGACAGCGAGTGGGTCTGTGTACAGGGAAATGACGACGCCGCAGATGTGCTGTTCCTGGCTGTGGACAAACAACATCTTTGAATACGCTGCGAAAGATCCAGTCGTCAGGGGAAAATGGATGCACTTTATTTTTTGCGGACGTCCCAGTCACGGCAGTGTTAGTTTTAGCGTTTGTTCTATACATTTGAAGGATGACTGTTTTGAGAACAAATCCTAAAATGATGCTGGCTTTGCCAGAAAACTGTTGCTCAAAGATAAGTCCGTGCCGACTATTCTGGGCTCAACAACGACGACGCAAACTGTAAGTAATGTATTTAAAACTTTTTTTTTAAATACGCTGAATCCGCACAGGTTCTGGCTGGGGGCGTTAATAATTAATGCATAGGCACTGACGTTAGCCAATCATAACAGTGGGCGTTAACACTGAACTCTTAAAGGGGAAACACTCCCAAAACAGACTGTGTGAATCAGAGGATGAGAAACAGGGAAAGGGTCATAAATCACTACATTTTAAAAGTTTTTTTGTAAAAAAAACTATAGTAATACTATAATTGCACCTAAGGGAACATAATACAATTTTTTAAAAAACCCATGTCATGACCCCTTTAATTAATGTAAACTGTCCCTGTCAAATAAATTAATAAATAAATAAAATAATTGATTTTTTTTTGTTCTATTGTCTTTGAAATATGGTTACATGTGTACTGTGAATACTGGTAAGCATTTATGGTAAACTAAATATACTTTAATGTAATTTCATTTCAAACCTGTGTCATATATTTAAATGCATTTGTAAGTACACATTTGTAATACAGTTGCAATTTAGTAAACTATATTAACTTTAAATGTAATATCGAATAACACATTACAGTTTAAATTATAATTAAGTCATTTACATGCGCTTTGGTATTTTAGTCAACACATACAAATAAGTGTATTTTAAAGGTACAATATGTAAGAATTTTTTAATAAAATATCCAAATATCACTTGCACAGTGTGATATATTTCCTGCAGTTGTGTATTTACAATATCCCAAAAGTCTCCAAATATTTTTTATTTCAGAGAAATAAAAATTTTAAATAATGGCCAGTCCCAGAAAAAATTGTTGCCTGTCGATGACGCAATATCCGCGCTATCCTCGGTTTCCGCTCGTACTGTCATAGCCATGACGTAACCGTGGCGACAGACGTGGACAACTGCGTAGTGCGTAACGTTTAGCGGCACGCTGTTCTTATTTCGTTCAAACATTATGGACCATGGCAAGCAGACTTTGGGACAAAAAAGGAGAACTACAATGAGCTAGCGTCCGCGACTAACTTGGACTTGACAGAGCTTCACGAGTCACGACTTGACGGCGACACCGCTCTTAAACATTCTTTATTAGACAGGTGAGCAGATGTAATTCGTCTAATAAACTGACCTGTGTGAGCACTAATTCAGCACTTGCGGGTAGTTCGGTATAATTAATCCTTTTTCCTTTATATCCGCGGGACTCGCGTGTGATATCTGTCTATTATTAGCAATCGCGACCTGCTTCATACCACTGTAATGCTAAAAAACATGAATGTTTTCACTCAGCCATTAACATTATTAGATCCATCAGCTAGACAGCAAGTCCCAGCATTCAGCTTGTCACTGCGTCATCAACCTAGGCCTTTGTTATTGTAAGAGGTTAGCGACCCCTAGCGGCGGAAATAATTACATATTGTAGCTTTAAAGCAGTGTACATTTTTAAAGCACAAAAGACTATTAAAACAATGATTTGACATTACAAAGTGTACTTTTTAAGTGTGCTGGGAAATGTGTGCACTGCAAGTACACTTAAGTGTCTGACGCACCCACCGCTAGCCTAGCTTAGCACAAAGACTGGAGGTAAACAGCTCCAGCTAGCATGCTGCTCCCAATAAGTGGCAAAATAACGCCAACATTTTCCTATTTACATGCTGTGAGTTGTATAGTCACAGCGTGTACAAATAACAAGGTCACATGAGACACAGCCATCTTCTAACCGTATACACACTGGGAACTATATTCTCAGAAGGCTGCTACTTCTGCGGAGTGATTAGCGCAACACTGAGCGAACTCTTGTCTCCTCACCGCGGGGCGTCTCAGGCGCTGCGAGAAAATCACTCCAGAGATGAGAAGAGGATGGACTCATCTAACTCTGGGGGATACGGTGAATAAGATAAAGTCCCAAAATGTCGGCGTGTTCCTTTAACTCCTTAGCTAGCATCGACCCTTGGGATTGATCTATATTGTGTCTATACTTTTATTTACCTTAGTTTTATAACAAATATTCAACTCACTATCATAAACTATGCATCATTTGAAATCTAAAACACTCAAGAATCATGTTCTGACTTTGTTTTTGCAATCATTACACCAGAGAGGAAAGGGTCAGTGTTGGGAAAGTTCACTTTCTACATTAACTAGTTCAAAGTTCAGTTCACAAATTTTAAAATGAACTAGTTCGGTTCATATTTCACAGTTTCAAAAATGAACAGTTCTTTTTTTTTTCATGTTGCTGTGAGCTATTATTTTTCAAAATGATCGCCACAGCCCATATAGAACCAAAGCAATTATTTGATCAGTTTTAACACTGAAGCTATGCGTCAGATGTTTCCAGTCCTCACCGACCTGGTCATAAAACTCGTTTAAATGATCATGCGACGCCAACATGCTTTTTGTTGTGATTTTAGTGATGAGTCGTTCATGAATCCATTCATTGCGTCTGTCACATGACAAATGAACGAAAGACTCGGAAGGTAAAGTAATTATTTTTGTTCCATGTACACGATTTTTGACTGCATTATAATGATTTAATAATTCAGAATATGATCAAGATTGCATAAGTGGATGTGTTCGGGGAATTTGCCAGTTAATAGTATAACATTTAAAGCCCCTTAAATGAACCAAATGACTCGGAAAAAAGATTTGTTCATTTTGATGAACGAGATCGAACAAGAGAGTCAGTCGACACTGGTGGCGGGTGTTGCCAGATTGGGTGTTTTTTCTGCTACATATTAAGGCCGGTTTATGGGGTGTTTTAGCCGGTTTTTGCCTGGAAGGCTATATAGAAATCTGGCACCCTATTGTATGAAGTTAAACTGAGAGAGCGTGCCGTTCACCGACACCAGAATGAACGAATTCACAGTAACGTTCATCAGGCAGTAATACAGTACGTTCAGTTCACGTTCGCCCAAAATATGAACGAGTTCAATGAACGCGTTCAGGCACAACACTGGAAAGGGTTAAATGAATGTTTACTATAGGATACTCATCAAAACGGACATTTTTACTCTCATTTGTTGAGTGTTAATTTTAGGCCCAGCATGGCTTGATCTTTTCAGAATGTCATCTCATTCTTGCTAAATAGTTGACATTTATCAGATGAAGTGGTGTTCCCGTTCCCTCATTCCTGGTGTGTGAGTGCGAGTGCAGGCCTGGCACACGGCCTCTCTGACCCCTTCCCATGTCCTTCTCTGAGCAGGGTTTGTCCGGCACGGATCCCAGCGTGTTAGAGAGGGTTACACAATTCATTAAAATACTATTTCAGGACACAAAGCATGTGGCTGTTACTCAAAGAGCTTTCCTCGCACAAAGCTGGAGAGCCACAAAAAAGCTATCATTGTTTCACGAGCAGAGTCCTTCATTACTGCCGGTCCATGTCATTCACAAGCGCTTCGGCACAAAGACAAGCATTTAACTCGCTCACCTCGCACTGCGTATGGGAACCACAACAAAAAACTCCTATACTTTGCGCAATGTGAGTTCATTTACATAATTACTGTTTTTTTTTCTTCTGTATTACTCAATCCTGAATGAAAAGGAAATATTTATTTTTCATATGACATTGTTTTATTCTTGATTATACAAAGGTTTTGTTGTTAATTAGATATTATTTTTTTATGCAGGTGATTTTTTAATAATTAGTAAATTCATGCTCCACAGTGTTTGACAGCTCACAAGCAACCCGTAAGTTCACCCAGATGGACATTCGCACACACACAAACACTTTCTTTGATTTGAAGCAGGGCGTTTGATAAGTATAGACAGCCTCGAGTACTCGGCCATAGAAGCGACTGAACGTGTTCGCTTGATGAACTGGAGGCCAGACAGCGCCTGCCATTTCTCTTTGACTCATTAAAGAGCCTCAGGATCTGCTCTTGTTAGCGGTCATTAGCCTGAGGAGTCCCTGGCAGCGTGCACACACACACACACACACACACACACACAATACTGCTGGTGTCAGAGCTGGTGCTCCACAGGGGGGAAAGTGAACCGCAGGAAGAGCAAAAAACCCTGATCCACTGATTTGAGAGCGGGATGATGACTCGACTGATTATGCTACTATATAAACTGCAAGTAGAGCAGCAAACATAGACTACATTACATACACATCAATATTCCGACAGTAATTGGAATGTGTCAATATTCAGATTAGAGTCGTTGCCCAACAATAATCTTATTCCCCAAAACACAATTGATAGTTTTGTACCTTGTTATGTGTTGAGTTTGTGGCTGAGGTCCCTTGTAAAAAAGGAGTGCGCTTAATTTTACCGGATGTGCACTTCGTAGTGTACTTCAAATCTTAAAGGAACACTCCCATTTCCCATTTCTAATTTACCCTTCATTTCTAAAATTTTAGAAAAAATAGTTGCTGCTCAACTCCACACTCACCTCACCCACAACTCCCTCTATGAACCTTTTCAGTCTGGATTCCGTCCACTACATAGAAACTGCACTCCTCAAAATTACTAATGATCTTCTCATTGCAGCTGATTCTGGTCTGTTATCCATTCTGGTTCTCCTTGATCTGAGTGCGGCCTTTGACACAATTTCTCATTCCATCCTCCTCCATAGGTTATCCTCCATTGGCATTGTTAACACTCCTTTACATTGGTTTCAGTCCTACCTATCTGGCCACACTCAGTTCATCACTATCAAATCCTTCAGTTCCCAGCCATCTTCAGTCACCTCAGGAGTGCCACAGGGCTCTGTCCTGGGGCCCCTCCTCTTCATCACAAACATTTTACCACTTGGCAATATTTTCCGTAGATTTAATATTCAATTTCACTGTTTCGCGGATGACACCCAGCTTTACCTTTCCAGTAAACCCGCCGTTATAATAGCAATCTGCCATGGAACAAGCGCGCCGGCTCTTAAAGGGAATGTGAGAGGACGCTCTGATTGGTTTATTTCACGTTACGCCCAAACCACACCTATGAGTAACGAAGCGACTTCAGACCAACACATTTTAGATTTGCGTCGGGCGCAAGAGTCGTTTATCCCGCCGGGATCCGCCCACAGAGTTACTTGCTTTACGCGTTTCATACTTGCGTTTCAGATCGCTAAAATAGGGCCCAACACTACAATCGCAAGGTGTGTGGTCTAGTGTGTGCGTTCAGAGAATCATAACGTTAAAAATCGGGGTAACACTTTATTTTGATGGTCCCTTTTGAACATTCTGTTAACTATAAGTAACTGTGCAACTACATGCCATCTTATTCTAACCCTAACCCTACCAGTCTACTAATGCTCTACTAACACTCTACTGATAGTATGAAGGGGCAATGTTACTTACAGTCAACAGAATGTGTTAAAGGGACCATCCAAATAAATCGGTTGAAATCGTTCATATGTTGTTGGTCTCCCACGGTTTAAAATCGCTTGCGGTTAAAAATCATCTAGTGTGTCCCAGGGCTAGAGAAAAAGTTGCAGCATGACTGACAATGCAATTTGACTTAAACCATTTCTCATTTTTACATCTCACTTTGACATTATACCTTTCAATGTGACTTTATTTTGAACTTTAACACACACAATTATCTTTTTTCTAGGAAGGCATGGGCTCAGCCTGACCCTAAGGACTATATGGGCATTTTCTTTTTAGCTAGTTGATTGTAATGAAGTGTGAGTCCCTCCGCTGAATTCAGTGCTCCCATTACTCAAGACCTGTTTGTGTCCAGCAGTCGTCGCCACAGCATGAGAGACCTTTAAGCCTTCAGAGCGACAGAGGGGATTTGCAGAGCGCGGAGATCAAAGAAGTCAGCCGTACACACACATAACAACACAATAGAGTTTCAAAGACAGCTCTAGACATATTAATCACGAACATATGAAACGAACAGGGACATGTTGGACCATGAATGAACTGACAAACGAGACCCCCCCCCACACGCTAACTGACTGCAGGGTTATTATCGTCAACTAAAACTATTACAAACATTTCTGTTCATTGAAAATTCAAATAAAATAAAAAATTGGCTGAACAACTTAAACTAAACAAAAATTTTAAATGTTGCCTTGCTAATAATCTGAAGTTGCTGCACCAAATGATCAACTGGAAATAAATCAAACTAAAACTATACTAGAACTAAAATATACATAACAATATTTAAAAATAAACTAATAAAATGACTAAACATTAATACAAATAAACTCAAATTAACATGAAAACTAAAAATATAAAATTGAAACCAATTTCAAAATATTACTAAAACTATAATTAAGATAAAAACAGCATATTGTTGGTTCGGTTCATTGTGTAAATCAGTTGCGTTTAGCAAGAATAAAGGACTGCGTATATATTACTGATGACAATGTAAGGATTTTATTAAAACTCTATCCCTTTTTTCAGGCTACTGTGTTTTGGTACGTTATTAAGCGCAGTAGTAGAGAACATGGCTGAAAAATAATGCTTTGATTCTTGTAGGGCTTATTTCGGTTGTGAACAACTGTGTTGTTTGAATGATTCAATGACTCACTCATCACAGTCAGAACTTGCCACTTGTCAGAATCAGTCTATGGCTGCATTTACACTGCAGGTCTTGATGCCCAATTAAGATTTGCTGACTATATCCGACCCGCTTACATCATATTTTACATCATCTTTTACATTATCTTTTAAAAGTGACCCATATCCGATATTTGCATTTCCACTATACACTGCCGAAACAACCCAATGTAGACGCTCTGACCCAGAAAATTAAGTAAAACAGCGCGACATGACATATTCTGATTAATTTCGGGTGGGTCGCGGGTGGATATGATAAATCATTATTAACGAAAATATTAACTACATTCTCTAAAATATGAGCATGTTCCATTTCAGTTTAAGTTTCAAGGGAGTAAAGCCTGTTTATGCCATTAAGAAAATGAAATTCTGTGAAATAAATTTTGTTTTAAAGAAATGTTTGTTTAAAAGCAGCGCTCACTCATCAGTGTATTAAACCAGAGATGCGCGCATCCGTCGCTGCAACCCGATCACACTAAACGCAACTCTATAGCACGCAGTGTGTTTATCGTGTAATTTATACGCAAAAATTACTTTTTACATGCATACGCATGGGTTGGTTCTGAGTCCGCCATTGAAGGTGATGATAATCAATCTATCCTCACGCGTTACAACACATAAGAATAATAGTAATTTGACCAACGGGTGCGGATACTTAAATCAGAGAGAATGATTGGTGCGGATGAGTGGCGGGTGGGTGATTTGTTTTTGGCTGTGGATTCGGGTGACGTTGAAGCTCATCCGTACATCTCTAATTATCCAGTGTTTTGCTTTCCGCACTATTTTCACAGGTCAGCAAAACATTGGTCTCGTAAGGCGGAGAAAAACTCCATCACATCTCCATCCTCCATCACGCCATTGATAGGTCATGTGATCACAGTTATCTGAGTTGACGCCCCCTTTTTAATGACGTACGACTCGCATTTACTGGGGAATATCCGATTTGTCTGCTTACATGGCGCACACAAAGGCACGTATCCGATTCATATCTGTTTTATTTCCACATATGACGGAGGCTTGAAACCCATATGAGATTATCGGAATCCATGTGATTGTTTCCCGCTTACACGTTCGCCGGTCGTATCCCATCTGTGCCACATGAGAGGAACAAATGAGAATTGGGTCACTTGAACCATGCCGTGTAAATGGGGCCTATGAGCGAATCTTTTCAGTGGACGGTATCAAAACCTTTGAGAGTTCACTGAGAGTCAAAATCACTAACACTAACATTGCATATGCATATTTATCCAGCCATTATATCATCACAGCTCATAAAACTCATGTTCAAACTGCCAAACAGCTGCACAAGAGACTATTGAGAGCAGAACATTAGTTTCAAGGACAGAACAATTGAAAGGCCTAAAATACCCCAACAGAAGTGAATAACTGAAGTGGAGGGATGGGGTTGCTCCAGGCTTTTCTCAGTCAGACAGCTCACCACTGGGCCTGGCACTCGCTCGGTAATGGCTTTGGCATTTGCCGTTTCTTAAAGACCTCAGATTGACACCTCTAAAAGACTGCTGACTTTCACAATAACACCAGCTCTGAAAGAGAAGAATCACCGGATGACGAGAAGCAGATGCAAGTACTCGAGAAAAATTAATCTTCCGTGTTTTTGCATGATTTCCACTTAAAGGTCATTGCACGATATTTAATGATAGTGTTTCTGTTGTAGTTGCTAAACGATGCATGAGTTTGTAGACTTCAGACGGCAACATCAATTAAAGCAAAAGGCAAACTTAGACTATAATCAACAATTAAATGACTACCTAATGCATTTCTTGCATTGGCATTTATCCTCTTTAGTTTGTTTTCTTGTACAGAGCATGTTCTTTAAGATTAAAAAGTGCACTTTGTATTTGTTTTCTTGAGAAGGTTTTAACTTTTTTTAATGGAAAGGGAATACCTAGTGTGCATCAGCAGAGCGTGTGGCTCTTTGTGCAGTGCATGATGGGTATGTGTCGAGATTTCTGAGCCGACAGAGAAGGGAAAGTCCCGAGTGGAAAGGGGAAACTCCCCTAAAGCCAACAAGCACAAGACAATCACGATAGTGCGTTCCCTCTGACCTAATCGACAGCCTCACGATGTGTGAGAAGAACCTCAGTTGGGAGATAGCAGCATGTCTGCAGAAACAACCACACAAAATAAATAAATAAATAGACAAGACAGTTTAAACAACGTGAAATTAGCAAAAACATGGCTGATATAACGGCTGGAAATACAAAACTAATGCATTTGTACCGAAGACACAGTGTGTGTGCCCAAACCTATGGCGCTTTTCCACTACACAGTACCAGCTCGCCTCGACTCGACTTTGTTTGGTTTTCCACTGTGTAAAAGTTGTACCGGTACCTGCTTCCAGATACTTTTTTTCGTATCACCTCCGGCGAGGTTCTGAGCGAGCTGAGGCGATACTAAACTGTGACGTGAAACACGGCAGACTGCTGATTGGTCAGAGAGAATCGTCACTATTCACTGCATCATCATTGCACGCGCCAGACGGAGTATCCTGAATAACCCCGACATTTTTAAATAGTTTAGCCAGAGATTGCGTGATATACCCATTACTAATATTATGTAAAACAGCATACACTCGATTTCCTCCATTGTCCTGTGTGTGTGGGTAGCGGGTGTGTGTCGCGTCGCTATGACGACCAGGTACTATTGTGGAGGTACTATCTGCAATGGAAAACGGAGCGAAAAGCGAGCCGAGCCGAGTCGAAGCGAGTCGAAGCGAGTCGAGTTGGTACTGGTAATGGAAAAGCGCCACTAGTGAGCTCCCTACATACACAGGCAGCATTTTATCATCGTGCTCCTGACGTGAAGGCTGTCACAAAAAGCTATCCAGTGCAATTGGTGTTTTGTATACCATAGTTTTCCATAGCAAACCAAAATATCCCCTTTCCTTTACCTCAAGAAAGCGTAGCTAAAGGTAAGCAGGTAATTAAAAACAACTTACAATTTCACTCTGTATCACGATTCACGACACTTACCAATCTTCCTTTCAAGTCCACATGATATCAAAATTGACCATATTTACTTTGTTTGCCTAAATTGATCGTTTTGTGGTGAACAATTCATCCATGCAAATCAATCCACACCTACAAATGTTTTGGCTTCGTAATCTTTAATCAAAATCTGAAAATGCCCCTCCGCTCTGCATTGGAGGACCTTCCCTGATGACCCGTAGGTTTGACGGTATTGGTGTCTGCTTAACATCCGTAGCCACGCCCTTCCAACTGACAGTAGACTGAATGAAACGCCTACTTTTCTAGATCCAATCAGGTGCTAGTTGGGGAAAAAGCCACGCCCACTATTTTTCCTCATTTAGTATTCCGTTTCTCTCGGAAATACGTCACAACACTGAGATAAAGTCGGTTGCAACTTCCGGTTCACGCGGACTTTCAACATTAGTGTGTGTATCGTGTGTGTGGGCGGGAGGGTGCATCGCGAGTTCAGACCAAACTAGAGTAACGACGAGACGAGATGAATCTTACTTGCAGCGCTCCGGTCCTCAACGCTCTGAAAGCTGCCACAGTTCACAGCAATGCCACGAGACGTGCGGTGCATCATCTTCACAACGACTCAAAGTACTTCTGTCCAACTTAAGACTTTTCGGCTATTTTTTGTAGCTGGATATATATAATTTGTTGCGTCTAAATATGAATGAGGATACGGTTATTGATAAATCGAATTGTTATTGTTGTTCTTATTATAATTTAGGGGGGCTTAGGAACATTTTGGGGTAGCTTCAGCCCGATGACGTCCCTGGTGAGCTCCCTACAGGCAGCATTTTATCATCGAGCTCCTGACGTCAAGGCTGTCACAAAAAGGTATCCAGTGCAATTGGTGTTTTGTATACCATAGTAGGCCTATATATTTTTTATAACTATAGCAGATAATATATTAATGAGATAAAAGCCCACTGATGTGCACTTAAAGAGCAAACTTTCATGACTGTTTTACAACACACTTCAGTACACCTTTAAAATGTGCACTTTGTAATCAATTAAAAATAAAAGTTTTAAAGACAATTTAAGTAATTGTAACACAAACAAATAAATTACATGTAAATATGACCTGGAGTCCTACTTAAGTGAGGCAAAAAGCACTCTTTAAGTTCAACTAATTGCAATTAATATACATTTAAATATACAATGAAGTGTTTTTACTAAATATTTGAGCATAAGGTTAGTTTAGCGGTATGCTAACACCAAACTCTGCTGAAATCTTGGACTGAATCACTCACAAAAAAATACATAAAATAATTAAAATCCAGCCCCTTATGTTCTCAATAAACAGCGATGCAGATTTGCGTCTGGAAGCGAGCCATTGCTTGAGAAACGATCCACAGCTTCCATCAACATCCCCATGTTAAATCGAGAAGACACAATATGAAACGTGTTTTGCTGAATATCTTCAGGCTCGCTTCGACAGCACCTCAACATTACAATCTGGTGTTTAATTAACAGCAGAACAAACACTTGGCCAGCTGTGTGACAAAGCTTCACTAATCATGGGCTTTAATAGAGCTTTAGTGAAGTCTCTGGCATCTTCACGAGACATGACAATAATACATGTGCAACATCTCGCTGAAATATGACCTGAAGGCATGGAGTTGAACACATCGTCAGACGCATTGATTTGCTAATGGCGTTGAGACGGGCTGTGTTGGAAACTCTCTCCTTTATTCAGCTTGTTTAGACTCTTATCAGATTACACTGTGAACCGCGGCGGTGTGTGGGAGTCGCCGGCACTTATGCAGAGACAACGGAGAGATAGGGAAGAGTGTGTAAACTCAGTGTAAACTCTTACTCTAGAGACTCTGTTCTTGCTTAGAAGCCGTTGATAAATACTGCCAGCCACAGGTTGCTTTGTTTGGGTATTATATCCAGAAAACAGCCGCATATTTGGGCCTAATAGTGCTTGGTCAAATATGAAATATGACCAAATACTGAGCATAGTTTGTTCATCCAGCGTTTCTGCTTCTCTCAGTCCCTCCCCTATTCCAATATAGAAATATTACTCCCCTATTATTTCCGAGAGAGAGAGAGATAGAGAGAGAGAGAGAGATTCATTCATGTTTCTATGTATTTTCAGGCACTGAATAAAATTTGCAAACACACACACACACACACATTCTGCATTTTTACATTTTTAATAAAACTTTGTTTTTTTTAATGTTTTTTAAGCTATTTGAATTACGAGGACTTATAAAACACGTTTAAGTTGTAATACCAGTGTAATACACATGTCATTATACACATTTTTGTCCTCATAAATCACATAAACAAGAGCTCTCTCACACACACACACACACACACACACACACACACACACACACACACACACACACACACACACACACGCACACACGCACACACGCACACACGCACACACACACACACATAAATAAATATATATAAGAGAGAAATTTTGCCTGAAATAAAAAAAAAAATAAGCAAGCAAACCTGTGCCTGATTTATTAGTTCAAATAGTTAAATTATATTTGTAAAATAATATAATTATTGAAAATACATTTGCCTGTGATAAAATAAATTAATATAAAATAAAATACAAAAATTTTGCACGTATTTATACATTTAAATTATATTTGCAAAAAAATATAATAATGGAAAAGACATCTGTCTGGACTAAAATAAAAAAATGAGTAAATTAAAGAATGAAAAACAAAACAAAAAAAACCCTGAATTTCTCTAAAGCTTTTTCTTGAGACCTGGCAACTATAGAGTTTTTGAACTCACCAACAAAAGATGCAAAAGTTCAAAGTATCCCAGAAGTGGCCATGGTCTCTCAGACCTTCTGTGTTGGGAAGATTTGAGAAGCTACGCCGCCCTGTAGCGGTCAACATTTGTGTAATTTTAGCATTAGCGTTCATTTGCATGTTTATCAGAAGGCATCATTCTCCTTTTGTACGGCCTCTGGCATCAGTGTGGCACATCCACTCTGACAAACTGCCCTATAACGACACACTGAGGCATTGTGGGTAAAACCAGCCACAAAACCTCTCCTCTGTATTAGTGTGAAGGAATCCACAAACATTGTGTTTTTCACTATATTAGTATCGGCAGGGGTTTCGCATGATGGTTGGCGTCATCATCACAGAAACTGGAGCCGAATTTACGTAAAATAAGATGAGGTGTGTCTTCCATTCTGAAAATGGCCAAAACAAAATTAACCTAGAAAGTTTCATATAATATGAATTAGTTAATGTAAATAATACATATTTTACTTCATATTCCTTCATATAACCAATACCCAAAACAAGGAAGAGCATACTGCAATTTGTTATTCAGTTTAAAAGCCCCTAAGAAAGTGTAAAGTGCTGATAAAATGCTGTACCGCACCACGATCAGGACGTCTGAGCACCAAATGCATCTTAAAACTGCAAGTCATCCGTCCAATGTTGCAGGACGGGACACGAGCAAGTGTGTGTGCAGTGACATCCTGTGGTGATGCGAGTCATTACGGCTTCATTCTATTAGCATAAACGCCTCTGGCTAACAATAATCCATGCATTTGTAAACATTTGACACTCCATAGTGCAACAAGATAAACATTCTCTCTAGAATATTGAGATTATGAGTAATGCATAAGAGTGAAAATCACTAGCATATGATTTGCAGTATGCTTGACTTAACTTCCATTACACTCAGCCCTGAAGAAAAAAGCCTTTCAATATGTTTCATTATGAAAATAATCAAACCACTGCGCAGAATTATTATTTTTTTAAATCACGTGTTAATGAAAAGTCTTTTCCACAAGCCTTGAAGAAAAATACTTTATTTCTTTATAAATCCACATAGAGTACCTATGAAAGCATAAAATTCCATCCCATATTTTTTTGTTTTGTTTATTATTTTCTCCTTGAAATCAAATGATTAAAATCAGAGATGGCTGAAGGTGTACTTCACATACAAATACGTCCACGGTCAATTGGAGGGAATAAAGAACAGTATTTATTTCAGTGTGTTTAGCGCTGCTTTCACATCGTCTGTGACGAGTCCTCAAAAGTGCCTTACCGTCAATCCCTGTCGGTACGGCAGATTCAGAAAGTTTTAGTGCATTGTGATAATCAATGTTCTGCCGGTGTCTCTCCTGTTTGACCTAATCTCCAGATCCCAAGAACACACTCCCCATGTTTGTTAATCAGCTGGATATCGATCCAAGTGTTCAGTTTCCCAATAAAGAGAGCGGGAGAGAGAGAGAGAGAGTCATTAGCTGAGACAATACAGAGGAATCCATGATAAAGTGCTCCAGAAGGTCCACAAATGTTAACTTGATACCGACTCATCAATATTTCATCGAACTTTGATAAGTCTGGATCCACACGGGCCTGCGGGAGAACATTAAATCCACACGACTCAATCCTTTGGCACGGGACCATCGTGGAGATCGGAGCTGCTATTTAACACTGATATTTTGTCATAACATTTCCCACATCTTCACAAAAAAAACAACCGCAACGTATTCCCAAAGAGTTTCATTGTCTCTTCCCATGAAATGATTTGATGGTTCTTCTCTCTCGGGGCATTAACCTCAAGTGGCACATAATAATAATGATAATAATGTCCACGGTCTGGGGAGAGTTGCATAAAGAGTTGAACACGGAGAGCCTGTTGTATCTGCCTTCCGACCGCAGCTTGTCCTACTAATAGATTGGATCCAATCCCATTTAATCTGGCATTCTGCATTTAGCTTCCAGACTGTGAGTTTGCCTTGAAAAACAACAGAGGCAAGAGATAAGCTTCAGCAGCATAACACATTTAAACAGTTATTCAAATCTGCAAACGAAATACAAAGCCATAAGCGAGGTCTGAGCGTCAATGCATTCAAAGGGAAAATACAGTGAACTCTTGCAGAAGACATTCCTCTGATAAAGTGAGTGTGCAATGTTCAAGGGCTTTAGCTTATAATAGCTTTTTTTTTAAGAATTTGATAGCAAAAATTCATTAAAATAATAACAATTTATTTCAACGTTTTTTAAATTAAAAAGATTAAAGAAATTAAAATGTATTTTATTAAATAAATAAATATAAAGATAACAAATTATTGACTGACTCACTCACTGACTCACTGACTGACTCACCGACTGACTGACTGACTGACTGACTCACTGACTGACTGACTGACTCACTGACTGACTGACTGACTGACTGACTGACTGACTGACTGACTGACTGACTGACTGACTGACTCACTGACTGACTGACTGACTGACTGACTCACAGACTGACTGACTGACTCACCGACTGACTGACTGACTGACTGACTCACTGACTCACTGACCGATTGACTCACCGACTGACTGACTGACTCACTGACTGACTGACTGACTGACTGACTGACTGACTGACTCACTGACTGACTGACTGACTGACTGACTGACTGACTGACTCACTGACTCACTGACTGACTGACTGACTGACTCACCGACTGACTGACTGACTGACTTACTGACTGACTGACTGACTGACTGACTGACTGACTCACTGACTGACTGACTGACTGACTGACTGACTCACTGACTGACTCACTCACTGACTGACTGACTGACTGACTGACTCACTGACTCACTGACTGACTGACTGACTGACTGACTGACTCACTGACTGACTCACTCACTCACTGACTGACTGACTCACTGACTGACTCACTCACTCACTGACTGACTGACTGACTCACTGACTGACTCACTCACTCACTGACTGACTGACTCACTGACTGACTCACTCACTCACTCACTCACTGACTGACTGACTGACTGACTGACTGACTCACTGACTGACTCACTCACTCACTGACTGACTGACTCACTGACTGACTCACTCACTCACTGACTGACTGACTCACTGACTGACTCACTCACTCACTGACTGACTGACTGACTGACTGACTGACTGACTGACTCACTGACTGACTCACTCACTCACTGACTGACTGACTCACTCACTGACTGACTCACTCACTCACTCACTCACTCACTGACTGACTGACTGACTGACTGACTGACTCACTGACTGACTCACTCACTGACTGACTCACTCACTCACTGACTGACTGACTGACTGACTGACTCACTGACTGACTCACTCACTCACTCACTGACTGACTGACTCACTGACTGACTGACTCACTCACTCACTGACAGACTGACTCACTGACTGACTCACTGACTGACTCACTGACTGACTCACTGACTGACTCACTCACTCACTGACTGACTGACTGACTGACTGACTCACTGACTCACTCACTCACTGACTGACTGACTGACTCACTGATTGACTCACTCACTCACTGACTGACTGACTGACTGACTGACTGACTGACTCACTGACTGACTCACTCACTCACTGACTGACTGACTGACTGACTGACTCACTGACTCACTCACTCACTGACTGACTGACTGACTGACTGACTCACTGACTGACTCACTCACTCACTGACTGACTCACTCACTGACTGACTATAATTTTTATATCAGTAAGTCTCAAGCGTAATGTCAGTAAATATGTTAATGGACTTAACTTTTTTTTTTTTTTACATTTATATAGCGCTTTTCTTGGTACTCAAAGTGCTTTACTTGGAGGGGGGGGGGGGGGGGGGGGGAATCTCCTCAACCACCACCAATGTGCAGCATCACCTAGATGATGTGACAGCAGCCATATTGCGCCAGAACGCCGACCACACACACACACACATACTGGTGGAGAGGAGACAGTGATGAAGCCAACCAGTATATGGGGATGATGAGGAGGCCATGATGGACTGGGCCCAAGGGGTAAATCTGGCCAGGATGACGGGGTTACACCCCTTCTCGTTTTCAAAGGACATCCTAGATTCAGGACCTCGGTTTAACGTCCCCGTCACTACACTGGGGCGTTAGGACCCACACAGACCACAGGGTGAGCGCCCCCTGCTGGCCTCACTAACACCTCTACCAGCAGCAACCTGGATTTCCCAGGAGTCTCCCATCCAGATACTAACCAGGCTCAGCCCTGATTAGCTTTAGTGGGCAATATGGCTGTTGTAGTATACTTAGTATGACATAAATGTATATTTTAAATACATTTTGGTATAGTTTTATCTTTTCACTAGGGGAACCAACCAAACAACGTACTAACTAACTAATTCCTGTAACTCAAACAGTAGATTCATGGCGCTAACCATGTCAGATGATTGATCAAATGTACATCTTGCAATGTGACAAAGCAAGTCGCTTTGGATAAAAGCTGGCAGATGCATAAATGTAAATATAAATAAATAAATTATGTAAAATAAATGACTAACTTTATAATTGCAATTGTAGCTTGGCTTTGTTCAGCAAACATACACGTTAGCATTGCCATTTCAGCAAATATTATCGCACTAAACTTAATCCGTATAGAGGAAACGGCACCCAAGGATACGCAAACAACACCGGCTGAGCTTGCATAAACAGACAGAGCGAGTGACTATACATAGCGCATGCTAATTGGACATTTAACGACTTCATTAACTCCAACCATCATCAATTTACTCAGACTTTCCTTTGGTGCAGAACTAACAGAGACTGATATGTTGCGGTTAGCTAGTTATCTGCAGTGAGCTCGCTAATGCTAGGCCTCATTCAGACGGCTATTTTTAGCGTGCCCTGCTTCAGCCTGGAGGGATTCGGGTTCGCAGCGGCTGTTGGCAGGGAAGGAGAAGAGAGCTTGCGGCTCATTTTGCGGAGAACAAATAGTAATTGCCTTCCACTATGGGTCTTCTGGTATTCTGCAACATCTCACCCCACAGATCAACCCATTTGTCTCAATATCTGAGAGACTAGGCCTTTACCCTTTTATCTCAATCTCTAAACCCCCATCACAATACTCATATCAACCCTTTTTCTTCCATCATAGTGCGCTTGCTATCTCCGTAGCTCTTTTCCAGGCCGCGTATCTCTATCCCCTCCACGTCCTAATCTGTCCCATTTCACGCTGAGCAAAAGGAAATGTAAATCCATCAGAAGCTAATAGGAGAAGGAGCTCTACTTGTGCTCTCATTTTAGAAACAAGACCTGCATTTTAATCAATTATGGTCCATCAAAAATGTTAGATCATCGGCACTCAATTGAGCTACAGGCAGGTTTGAAAATAATAACACAAAATATAAACTCACTGGCTCGTAACTCATAAATGACTCCAAAAACTCATAACCAGCGAGTGATGATTCATAAACGATGAAGGAGTGTATAGCATTTGCAGAACAAAGGAAAACAAAGTGTCACATCTTTAAAACGTGCACATGTATGCATTTAATTCATAATTAATGAAAAACATTATTATTATAAAATTAATTATTATTATATGTGACCCTGGACCACAAAACCAGTCACATGGCTATTTTATTTATTTATTGAGATTTATACATTATCTGAAAGCTGAATAAATAAGCTTTCCATTGATGTGTGGTTTGTTAGGATAGGACAATATTTGGTCGAGATACAACTATTGAAAATCTGGAATCTGAGGAAAAATCGAAACATTGAGAAAATCTCCTTTAAAGTTGTGCATTTATGTTCACGATTGTGCTGCATTCACTCACACAAATGAATATTTCTATATTTACGGTAGGACATTTACTAAATATCGTCATGGAACATGATCTTTACTTAATATCCTCATGATTTTTGGCATAAAAGAAAATTTGATAATTTTACAATGTTTTGTTGGCTATTGCCACAAATATACCCGTGCGACTTGTTACTGGTTTTGTGATCCAGCGTCACATATTATATTTTTCTTGTAAAAAATTATTACAAATAATTATTCATACACAATACAGTTATTTTAAAATAATTGCTGTTTTAAAAGATAAATCACTAATATTTGTATGGTATATGCAATGATTCAGAAAATCAGTATTAATACTAAGTATATTAAAGTCTAAACAGTAAATTCATGGATTATAATCTGGTTTGTGTCTGACATTTATATTTGTTTTTACTAATAGAAGTTCTGATTGGCCCGTAACTAAGCAAATAAGTTAATTTCAAACCCTGGCTACAGACGAATAAAGCGAAATATGATCCAGAGGTGCTGATTTTTGGTTCAAAATCTCAAAATCAAATCGAGCTCTGGAATTAAAGATGGACGTTTTTTGCAGGTCAAAAAAGGTGATTTATCTCATAAGCTTGAGAAGTCGTTCACCCTGATCAGATGTGATCACTCTTTGTTCACCCTAATTGTACTCGCCACAGAAGCCTTGTGTTCCTCTGAGAGACACTTCAGCGTCAGATATCGGTCGTTTAATTCCCGCAGAACAGACACGCTTCATCCTCAATCGAAGGCATCCGTGACCAATTCACCGAGATGGCTCTCTCCTGGTTATGTTAAATGGACTCATCTCTTGAACCGGAGAGCTGAGGTGGTCCATCGCTGTGTATTATCCACACTGCTGTAAGATTGAGGAACCAGGCCAACACAGATTGTGCCTCCAAAGGCGTCAGGGCTTTGACTGAATACAAATACAACTCGAATACAAACCAATGCCCGTGTGCTGGTGGTCGGTTTAACAAGAAGCAAAATATGTCGTCTTTTTTACTGTACTTCCCCAGATGAAATGAGATTAGATGTGTTGTGCTTTACATTTTATTTCAATAGTCAACTTCAGACTATATATAACTTTGCAACTACATGTCAACTAGCAGTCATAAGAGTATTAGCAGACTAGATTATGGTTCGGGTCAGTAGAATAAGTAATAAGAAGAATATAACCATTTACAAAGTCTGCAAATGGATAAAGCCTAGTGTATTGTGTAGGGGTGTAACAATATATTGTGTCACAATACAAAAATGCAACGTGGGTAGTGACAATATGTATTGTGTATAGTTCGCCCCAAAATAAAAAATAAAAATAAAATAAAAATTAAAGTTTTCAGAGTTTAGTGTCAGTACTACATTAAACTACTATATATAATGTTGAATATAATGTATAATAATGCAATGGGGGAATATTTGTGGGTTCTGATAATGTTAAATGTCTGATGTTACCAGTAAAAAGTGGCTTACATTATTTTAAATATATCTAGTCAGTGAAAGAGTGTAAGCATATTCGTCTAAAAAAATTATGTTTTCAGCTTCAGAATCATGGATATTGTTATTCTGGTGTCATTATTGTCCTGTGCTTTGGGTTTCCACCACCGAGTCCAAGCATATTCATTTACACACACAATGTAATATCAAATTTTGCATTTTAACAGTTAATTTTTGTGTTGACCTTTCACCATATGTCTTGGAGTATCGCAATGATATTATATTGTGAGTTCAGTATCGTGATATATATCGAATCGTGACATGATAGTATCGTAACACCCCTAGTATTAAGCCTTAACTCTGGTTTGGACTCATAATAATGTGATGAAGTGATAATTCAGATGCAGTCTCTGCAAAATACCAATATTTAGACGCATGACCTGCATCTCGCAAAGGAGAATAGCAGTATTGGGAACTCAGCAGGGATATGCATAGCATACACATGAGCCTAATGTACTGAAATGTGCAAACCACATGACTTTCCCTGCAAACATCCCAACTAGGAATAGCATTTACATTTTACGCCTTTGTAATTCAAATGCTTGCTATTGAGCTTAACAACTGTCAAGCTATCAATTTAAATAGTGATCTCAAGCGCACCGTACCGTTCGGGAAATCTTTTTAGGCCGGTTGCCCTGACACAGACAGACAGCAGAGCCGGTACGCCTGTAATTTATCCATTAAAGGAGGTCTAATTAACAGAACTGGAAAATCTCTGCATCAGCACTGTAGTGAGGGGAGATTCTATCACGTTGGCAACCAGTTGCCTAGCAACCAATCCTTAACAGATAGAGGAGAGGAGAATAAAATAACAAAATAATCGTCCTCACCTTGGACAGGAGAAATCCTCAGTAAGACGTGGCAACAGAAAACAAAACTGAATGGGTTGAGGTGTGAAGAGAATGGGAAGGGAGGCGGGATTGAACCCTGTGTTATTGCGATATGGAGTCGTCCTCTTTTACGGATTTCCCGTATTCCGGGTTCAAGTCCACAACCGTGGTTCCTTTCAGCGCCCCGTAACCCCCGTCTAGGCCGTGTGGCCCGTCTGGTCGGTCCGACCCGAGCGGGGCGGAGGGCTTGTGGCCGGATCCCGAGGAGGACGAGGATCTGGGAGGAGGGCCCGATGACGCCCCCTGCTGGCCTCCGTTGGTCTGAGAACAAACGTTACTGACGCGGGCCGCCTTCTGCTTGTAGTGCTGACTGTGCAGTTTATACTTCATCAGCAGGATGAAGATGAAGACGAGGACCGAGGCCACGATGATCCCACCGATGACGATGATCATGGTACCGCCGAGGAACTGGTCGTGGATGGAGCGGCAGTGGCGAAACTCGCGCTCCGTGGCGAAGGACACGCAACCGACCAATCGCGTGCCGGTGAGAGACGTGATGCCGTCGTCGTAGACCGCCAGGACGCAGAGCTCGTAGTCCCGCGACGAGGCCAGATCGCTCAGTGTGAACAACTTATGAGAGGCGGGAATCATCCTGAGAGAGAGAGAGAGAGAGAGAGAGAGAGAGAGAGAGAGAGAGAGAGAGAGAGAGAGAGAGAGAGAGAGAGATGATGCCTTGAGCATTAAAATGTTAAATAAATGCACTTCTAAGTTGCATCTTCTGCTCACCAAGGCTGCAATTATTTTATTTAAAATACAGCGAAATATTATTACAATTTAAAATAGCTGATTGCTATGTGCATATATTGTAAGATGTAATTTATTCCTGTGAATCTTCAGCATCATTACTCCACTGTCCTTCAGACATGATCCTTCAGAAATCATTTTAATGATGATTTGATGCTCAAGAAACATTTATGATTATTATCCATGTTGAAAACAGTTGTGCTGCTTCATATTTTTGTGGAAACCGAGATTAACTACCATTCAGGGGTGCGTTTCCCGTACAACTATATAGCTCACTGCTTAACTACCACAGTACGATGCATCGTTGGAGAAATCAACTAGCTAGTCACGAGTGTTTCCCGAAACCGAATGTCGTAAAGTATCGTTCAACCACGTCGGTTTATGACGTCTCGCACGTGGTGGACTAATAACTTTTTTTAATTAATCTGTTTGAGATCGAATTAACGCTAGATTTCGTCATATAAGTTACATACATGGCATCTGAAGACCATTTCAAATTTTTATCAGTTACTTTGCTTTATTACCAGACTCAATATTTGGCTCGTTCTTACGTTGAGCACGTTCGCACATGCGCAGTCTTCAAAAACGGTGCTTTAAATCTCTTGACAAACTAAAAGACGTAAATTACATTTGTATGTATTCTAAATAAAAAATACGGGTTGTACTGAATGTCAGCTTGCTTATTTTGCTAAAGATAAGGATTTATTCAGTCTACATCTCATGTAAACTAGAAACTATGCTTCTAACCACAGCTCCAGAGCTGTCGTTGCAACCACACAAGTTTGCGATGCTGTTTGCGAACGTTCGTTGGAACGATGGTTTCGGGAAACACCAAATCGTTGAACTATGCTGATAACGACGGAACTTGCGATCATAGTTGGCTAACGATGCTTTCGGGAAACGCACCCCAGTCTGGAGTAAGATTTAAAAAGAACGAGATAAATTAAAACTTTAATTTACCAATGGTGAATAATTTTTTTTTCATCAAAAGCGACGATAAAGACATTATAAACATTTATAATGTTACAAAAGTTTTCAATTTCATATAAATGCTTTTCTTTTTCAATTATTCAAAATTGAGCACCACTAATAACTGATAATGATTGACTATCAAATCAGCATATTAGAATGATTTCTGAATGATTTCTGAATGATTTCTATTTGAAGGATCATGTGACACTGAAATACTGATCCTGAAAATACAGCTTTGATCACAGGAATAAATTACACTTTACTATATATTCATATAGAAAACAGATATTTTTGGTTGTAATAATATATCAGTTTTTATTGTATTTTTAGCAAATAAATGCAGAAGATATTTATTTTAAAAAAACATTATTCCAAACTTGTCACCAGTGAAGTGAACAAATGCTCAGAGAGTTTCAGTTTAAAGTCCACAGAACTCGGTTCAGGGCAGATGGCTGTCATGAACACACAGTGTTTACAATATTGCCCATGCTGTCCAAAGGGAGACACGTGTCAAAGTAGATTTAGGCGTAGCATGTGCAGTGTGCCATCTGCAGCCGAGAGACTGTGTGTGCGCCAGAGCTTTCTCTGCAGGACTGAGTAAGTGCATCAGTGTTGGAAGACTTCATCTATCTTCATCTGGGGTCAGCGAGTTTGCAGAAAGTTGAACTTTGGTACATTAGCAAAAATATGATTGTAATTTTATTTTAGCTATCAGGGTCCAACATTAACACTCAACAAGCAGAAAATGCATGTAGAAATAAGCTTTGGTGAGTAAATAAAACATGTTGTACTCATTGAAATATAATCTGACTGTAACGTCACATCACAATACAAACTGCCTCATAGAGAAAACAATCCTAACTTAGTATAAAACGTCTCAGGTTCACATTATAATGCTTTTGTTTAACACTCTTAAAGGAGAACTCCGGGCAATGTTTAAGTTAATCTGGATCGTTATATCAAATGATCAAACAATGGCTAAGTTGCTAAACGCATCTTGTTGTCATGTAAGGACCCTGTTCATGTTGGACAGACATTTTAATAGCATGTTGTGTCTGTTAAGAGGCACACACACTCTTTATGAATATGCCCCATAACTGCCGTTAGCTGAGTGAGCTCTGGGCATTAGCGGTAGCGGCTCCGTGTTGCAAACACCAATCCGGTTAGTTTTTCTTTCTATAGACAGAACTCACAAAGGTATAACGATCCAGATTAACTTAAAAATTGCCCGGAGTTCTCCTTTAAGAAAGTATAGTTTTTTTAAAAACATGATGAACATCCGATTTCATGTATAGCAAGCAATCTGCAAATATTATAGCCTAATGCATTTTAACTAGCATTGCAGCGTTCATTATTAGCACATTTATAATGCATTATAAAGTGTTACCAAATATATATATTTAATCTAATCTTTGTACTGTAAGCCAGTCCTAAGCATCATGTTGTTTGCAGGTTTGGTGATGTTATGCATTATTCAGCAGCTCCGCACGTCTCTCTGATGCTCTGAGGTGAGAAGATGAAGACCCGTCGCGCTGCGCTCCTCACCCCGGGCGATGGACCGGGTGTGTGCGCGTGACCCTGAGCATGACCGCATACTTTTGCATTTGACCCCGCGGGTAATTGGCCGAGCTGCGTGTGCGAGCGAGGGGTTGGCGGTGAGGGTAATGGTGCATGTGTGTGTGTGTGTGTGTGTGAGTGTGTGTACTGCTATCTGCTTACACACTGTGGAGAGCTGCTTGCTCTTTTTGATTGCTATTGACAAACAGACACATATGAAATTACATCATAGCAGCCGTGAATGGGCCCAATGTTTTCTTCTGGATGGGGCAACACTTTATCAGAGATTCTGATACACGACAAAGCTAGTAAATATTGTATATGATTGTATACTTTTTTTAGGGTTATATTTCAGTAACCAGAGCATCAGATCCAATCTGAATACTATTATAACAGCTTACTAAGGACTTTTTTTTATTAATGTAAAATCTAAAAAATAATCAAATAATGTATTAAAAATAAATATTTTTTTTTAAATAAATTATTCTAAATAAATTAACAAATAACCAGAGCATATCAAATCTTAAATCCAATCTGAATATTATTATAACAGCTTACTGAGGAAATGTTAAATTAATGTAAAATATAAAACTAAATATTAAAATAATTTGTTCAAATAAATTATTTGAAATACATTTATTACATTATTTAAAAAAATATGTATTAACATGAGTAATAAAACATAAATAAATACAAATAATATATATATATATATATATAAATAATAATTATTTAATTAAAATATAACTAGTGTGCAACATCTTAAATCTGAATATTATTATAACATCTTACTAAGTAATAATTACATAATTGTACAATATAAAAACTTAATTAAGAAAATAATTGATTAAAAATAAATTATTTAAAATACAATTATTTCATTACATTATTTAATAAAATGAATGTATTAAAATCAATATTAAAATAACAATTATAATAATGAATTATAAATTAATTACCAGAGCATGCCAAATCTTAAATCCAATCTGAATATTATAACATCTTAATAAAGACATTATAAATTAATATAAAATAAGTTTATAAAAATAAATGATTTATACACATAATTTAATACAATAATTACAAATAATACAATTATAAATGATTTAATAAAACAGACTTTAAATAGATATACAGTATCACAAAAACTCCTATGAATAACTTGTTAATGTAAAATGTACTGTTTTTACCACTGATTAGCTGTCATGTCCTGTATTTTGGATGTTCATCCACACTGTAAAAAAATAATATGTTGGTTTAACTTAAAAAAGCAAGTTACCTTGTTGCTTTAAAAATTTGAGTTCGTTGTAATTTAAAGTTTTGAGGTAATACAATGAAGAAGAATGGTTTAATAAACAGAAACTCAAAATAGTATGTTATCTTCACACATTAGTTATTGAAGTTGATTTGACAAAAGATAAAAAGTTGTGATAACAAAATCATGAAAATATTTTTTTTACAGTGTACTCTCAGTGTCTCATAAGCGTTAAACACTGTTAACAGCGCTGTCAGGGAGATTTAATAAGCGTTGGGTTTGGAGTAGCTTTAGCTCTGTGTCATGTGCTAATGAGCAGATCTTCAGGCTGTTCCTCTCACAGGGCGTTTGACGGATATACACGGAGAAAACCCTCTCTCTCCTGGCAGCCACTGGTGCTTTTAAGCTTCGAGGGTCAGACTGATGTGGCACTTGGCACAGAGACCCTGTCATCTCACTGTCTTCTGAAGGAGCTCGCACTGCTTAATTACCCACTTAAAAGAGGCTTAAATGAAGATGAAAACATGCAAATAAAGAGGGACATAATAAAGGGAGCGAGAGAGAGAGAGAAAGATACAATGTGAATGTGAAAAAGATGAGGTAAGATAATGAGAGCTAACAGTGACATTCTCAAGCAGAGACCCTCGTCACCTACAGCTTTTTTTTTAAAGGAACAGTTTTTCTATTTAAATAAATACAGACAATTCAAACCGGTTTGAGTTTCTTTAGTCTGTAAAACACAAAGGGAGAAATTCTGAAGACTGTGCAGGTATATTTATCCATTTTATATAATGAATGCAAACAATATGTATATATATATATGGGCTGTCGATTTAACACGTTAATTTAATGAATCAGTCATGGAAAAATAACACGAAAACATGGAAAAAAAAAATGTGTGGCCTATTATTGTGGCCAGCCTAAGGCACACCTGTGCAATAATCATCTCTATATGTGAGGTGGATGGATTATCTCGGCAAAGGAGAAGTGCTCACTAACACAGATTTAGACAGATTTGTGAACAATATTTGAGAGAATATTAGAGATATAGGCCTTTTGTGTACATAGAAAAAGTGTTCGATTTTCGAGTTCAGCTCATGAAAAATGTGGGCAAAAACAAAAGTGTTGCTGTCACGGATTCTGTCACTTCAGTCTGGTTTATTCTTAGTTTAGTGACAGAGCTCTGACATTCCCGGTTTGTCATGTTCTTGTGTTCTAGTTCTGTTTATTGTGAGCACATGGCTTGTCATGTGTTTCCTTTGTGCCATGTGCTCTCCTGTCTATTGTCTAGCCCCTCCCATCTTGTTATCTGATTATTGGTTTATTTGTCCCACCTGTCCTCCCTCGTTACCTTCCTTGTTTGCCTCCCCATTTAGTCTCCCTGGCTGCGTTTACACTTGGCATTAACATGCGACCTGTATCTGGATGTTGTCCACATACACATTGAAAAGACGAGAAACGCGCTTCTGATCGGAATGTTATCCGATCAGCGTGTCCAGTTTCGGAGGTAGTCGAGGACGCATTGTGATCGGATCTCAGTGTAATGTAAACGCAATCCAGCCGTCGTGTCTGCATTCACAGGTGGACGTCATTTAAATCCCCGCCCAGTCTCCCCACGTGCTGTCAGAAAATAATGGCCAGACGCAGTTTAGACAATAAATAAAATTTATTTGAACTTTACAATAAACGTCAATATTTAAAACAGTTTATTTAGACTTACATGACACTGTGTGTGTCATTTTTCATTTTAATTGTGCAACATTATCTGAAGAGGCGATCGCCTGTACAATCACATCTGTGAGGCATGAGATCTTAATGAAGAGTGTGCGCTGATTTGCCAAAGGAATAATGGGAATAAACTTTAAAAAAAAATAAAAATGTTTTAAATGTTGAATGTTTTTATTGTTTCAGCATGTTTATTAATCTCCCATTTCTGTTAATATAGTCATTGCATGCTATAACCTTAAACCCCGATGATCGATGATGTGACTTAACCATGGTTATTTTTGTATGATCAACTCTGGAAATATTCCTTCATTCAAAAAACGTATTTTGATTTAAGTATCGAGATTGCACAGGAAACTAAAGTGAGTGAGTGAAAGCAATTGGGACATTGCTTCATTTTTATAATCTTTACTCCTATTGGTGTCGTGACCTAATTTAAATATTAAGCAGGAAACAGAAATCCGATCGGTTATCCAGATACAGAGGCTACTTAATATGAACAAATGTAAACGCACGGTGTCCTGATTGCCTAATGATCCGATCTGCTTGATCGGATCACGGTGATCGCATGTTAATGCCAAGTGTAAACGCAGCCCCTGTGTTTGTAGTTCTGTGCTTGTTCGTTATTAATGTTCACCCGTGTTCTGAGTTGTGTTCTGTTCCATGCCTGCCTTCTTCTTGTTACGTGGATTTATTTTCTACCATTATTAAATACTTATTCTCTGCGTTTGAGTCCTCGCTCTCCTTTCCACAACCACACCGTGACAGTTGCGTTAATAGTTTTATTCAGTGTAGTTCATCTTACATTCAACAACTCACTGAGTCAAGTCAAGTCAAGAATATTTGTATAGCGCTTTTCACAATACAGATTGTATCAAAGCAGCTTCACAGTATTAAATTAAAATAATAATAAAATGTCCATGTTTGGTAATGCTAATCAATAGTATTATTCATTGATTAATTAAATTGAATATCCCCAACTGAGCAAGCCAAAGGCAACAGTGGCATGGGATCTGAGTCTATGGACTACAGTTATACTGGCCCTGAAATGTAAGATATCAGGGCAAAAGCCTGAATGAGTTTTTTATCTCATATTTATATCATATGATGACATAGTTAAGCAATATCCCACAAGTCCTGTTTTGTCCCAAATAGCACGTGTGCAAATGTGACATTGATTTTATACAACAGTTAATAGTTTTGAGCGAATCAATCGGGTGAGCCAATGATTCAATGACTCGTTCATCATTAAAAAGAGCCATATTTCTTTCATTGCTCTTGACAGCCCGAATATATTGAATGTGCATTTGCAGATAATATAACATTAATGAAATAAAAGGCCACTTAAGTGAATATGTCTCTTGAGACACGAGTACACATTTAAAAAAGTGCACTTTGTAATAATGTCAATACTTTAAAACAAACAGTTGTACTTTAAAATACATTTTAAATATGTTTTAATAATTTTCTGTCATGCTTTAGAAGTACACATATTTTCATGTGTTAACTAACATACTAAAGCACATGTAAAGCACTTGATTATAATTTTAACCTTAGTGTTATTACAGTTAAAGTGAATATATTTGAAATGTACTAAAATTGCAACATCATGTGACAACTGAAAACTGATCTCTTCCATGAGCACTTAATATACAAATATAATATTTCCTTTTCCTTTAATCCTCCCTTGTCTGGCTTTACTCTGAGCAATGCCTGAACTGTGTATTTTGAGCACTTCTTGCGTTGTTTTTGCCTCTTCATGATGACTCGCTTGCTGTAGTCCTCATTTGTAAGTCGCTTTGGATAAAAGCGTCTGCTAAATCACTAAATGTTAATGTAATAGAATAGATGATGCAGGGATGAGGGCAAAATGAGGACACTGGTATTCCTACTTTTTTTTTTCTTCTTCAATTTATGATCTCCCCAAACGGTCTCATCTGGTTACTTAATTTTTTTTTTTTAACATAACGCCTTCAAAATTCAGGATTTCAATATGGATGTATGAAATTTGCATTGTGGAGCAACATGTCCAAGACGAGCTGCACTTTCCTGTCACTGGCTTGAAGAGGGCGTCTGGGAAGAGAATGCATGTTGATGTAAATGCACTCCATCTGACACCATATTCAGGTCTGCGTTTGGCATCATGCACACCGAGCCTCCAGCGCTCTTTCACCCACACATCACTTCAAATCAAACCTGTCTTCTCAGCTCAAAGTTTACACTCGATATCCTCACCTCAGCCACCGTCTCGGAGGCATCTGCATCTAACCCGGCTCGCTGTCGACGGGGAGTCCGCCGCATGCATTCTTAATTGATTCTGAAAGACTTTTAGATTACTCTGCAGCTCTATAAACCAAAGAACTCCCCTTGCCTTTTCCATAATTAATAGCAAATTGCTTTCTGTATGTATCTTTTCTTCTCTCTTAATCTATCCACAGGGATTATTGCAGGAGTTAATTACATCCTTACAGAAGCCTTCAGTGAGGAATCGTGGCCGTCGCCGGCAGTGTGGCCGCGGCTGAATGCTAAAGAGAAGCGTTAATGCAGTCGTTTCCGCATAAAGGCCGTCATTGTCGACATGCAACCCAAAACATCTCCTCTTAATATAGCACAAAGCAAAAGATTGGGTTTTGAATCTGAGACATATTTCAACATCAATGCAAATACGCCTTCATTGTAATCTTTCCGGAGCATCAGAAACGAGGGCGAGCGCAGCTTCTATTGTTATTCTGTTATTATTGTCTTCCTCATGCACCTCAAGCGCTGTGATTTATTGAAGGGTGTCAATGCGTCCGCTTGCAAAATTCGGTTTGAATTGCATCAGGCTGAAAGTATTACCGTGGAAGCCAATCTGTCAGCGCACTAATGAAAATCCTTCAAGAGCTTCTCTGACGTGTGGAGCAGATACACTAAAACAGCTGTTCCCGTCGGGAAGGATCCTTTGATTAGCACACAACAAAAGTGTGGATGTATTTCATATATTGCATTCATGATATTGTTGTGTCTTTGTTGGCTGGCAATCATCGAGGTCCATTTGTATTCATCAGAGGAGTTGCAATGTTTCATCCCCTATCTGAATAGGATTGCGCCATAAGCCATTAACACCCCCAGTCTCAGATGCCAGCCTTTCCCTTTGAACAAAGACAGAATCAATTTGTTTATCTAATGCAGAATTACCCAGATTCAAAACCCATTTGGGGAGATAGTCCATCCACAGTGCTCTCTCAAACATTGCGTTTCAAAACGAGAGATTTCTTACTACCGTCCGTCCGTCGGCAAGCCTTGCATTTATATGAGTTTCATATCAACACATTTCATTGTAAATGTGGACTTTCAAGCTGCATGTATTTTGCTTGACATTGATTTAAGAGAATTAGTTGAATCTTAAACTGCTGTAATCCTCATGTCACATTGCAATGTTTTCATAAATCTTTTTATGAATTACATGTACGCCAACCAGAGAGATTACAGGAGGAATCAGCTTTGAGCTCGATGTTTGACTCGGGTGAATAACTATGTACACAACTTTATTTTTAACTTAATTATATGATAATAATTATTATAATGTTGATATTCCTGCAACTGGGAATACATTAGAGAGCAAAAGTGGATTTAAATGAGTAGATCAGAGAGAAGAGAAACCATGAGCTGGCTTTGAATAAAAAAAATATATCACATATATCTGTGAATCATTTAATTAATGTTGGTAAAAATGCTTTTATTTCTCGTGGAAGGGGATGATAAAGTGTCTGGAGAAGTGCAGCAAAAATATCAATAGGGCGTCTGTCGGCCTCCAGTGTAGACGCATCGATTAAAATAAAAGCATTTTAGCATTGATGCGTTCAGACACTTCAGGTACACTAACATGAGCGCTGTCGGCAGTCTAATCACCAACACAATCACTGCAAACTTATTATACCTAATTAAAACTAAAAGCATAAAAAAATGCTGCTGCTAGACATAAAATTAACGTTAATCGACATAAAATCACATTTTATTCCAGCTAGTTGCCAAGGAAATATTTATTTCATGTTTACACGACACCGTTTTCAACTAAAAACGTAAAACTTGCGTTTTGGCCGTACGTTTACACAACAGCATTTTGGGTGACTGAAAGCGCAAACTTTTGAAAACAGGGTTCAAAGTGCAAGTTTCTGTCAGTGTAAACAACAAAAACGCTAAACTCTGAAGACGATGACGCCATGCGTAGTACGTGTTCAGTCTATAGTGTTTCATCGCCATCTAATGGCCTGGTAGCAGAATACAGCGTTTTTGCGGATCCGTGTGACTGGGTATTGTTTTGATTATGGTTTTGTCTGTACGCGGAAAACTCAAAAGAAAAACGTCTCCGTTTTAAGCATATTGTTGTCGTGTAATCACACTCTGAAATAACACTGGTGCAAATCATAGAGGACAGAAAGCTATTTACGTTTTTTGTTTCCATAAATCAGGCTATGTTTACACGGAAACGATTTGAAGAGAATACGCAAAAGTGGCGTTGTGTTATCACTCTTTGTTCTGCGTTTAGACGAGCGTTATGGGGGGGAAATCTGCGTGCATATGGTGACGCAAAAGTGTGTAAAATTGGATGTAGTGTGCACTCCTGGCGTCTAGGTGGCAATGTGGAGCACTGAAAGTGAAAGAGACGCTGACACTGTTTTTTATGTTTAATACGGTAAAGCTGCTGCTTTAACCCTCGGTGCCCATTTTTTTTGTCAATGAAATTTATACCATATTTTAGTTTGATAATGTTCTGTTATTTTCCTGTACTGGCGCATGCCTGTGACGTAAACACGTACGCGACGCCTTCACTGTCTAGCAGACTTTTGTGTTTTTACCCTTTAGACGGGAACGCGACGGTGGAGCGTTTTAAAGATTTCCACTCTGGAGGGTGATTTCACTTTTTTGCATTTTTAAGCCCCAAAACTGGTGACGGCCATCTAAACGAAAGGCACATCTGATAAAATATTTTTACGTTATCACCCGCGAGCATTCTCGTGCAAACAGGGCCTTAGACGCTAGTTCCGCCTTCATCACACATGTTGTTAAAGACGGCAAGTGATGATTGGTCGTGTAGTCTGACATGTTTCTTGTCCACTACACAACAAGACTTTAGGAGTCAAAAGCACATAATCTGACACAGTGAGTATTGTAACAGACAAAAAAATATTGTGCAGTCTAAAAGTTTCAGATTTAGTTAACTATAATAACAGTGACTAAAATAACGGTAACACTTTACAATAAGGTTCAATATTTAACATTAGTTAATGTATTAACTAACATGAACTAACCATGAGCAATACATTTGTAACTGTATTTGTTAATCTTTGTTAATGTTCGTTGATACAAATACAGCTGTTCATTGTTTGTTCATTTAGTTCACAGTGCATTAACTAATGTTAACAAGATTTTAATAATTTGAAATTAGCATTAACAAAGATTAATAAATGCTGAATAAGTGCAGTTCATTATTAGTTCATGCTAACTAATGTAGTTAACTAATCTTAACTAATGAACCTTATTGTAAAGTGTTACCAAAATATAACTAGTGCAAATCATAGATGACAGAAAGCTCTGTGATAATCTCTAGATTATGAGAATAAGTAAATGTTAGTAAATGTTAAAATTAACATTAATAAATGCTGAATCAGTGCAGTTCATTATTAGTTCATGCTAACTAATTTAGTTAACTAATCTTAACTAATGAACCTTATTGTAAAGTGTTAACACTAGTGCAAATCATAGATTCTGAGAGGAGGCTCACCGGTATATGAGGATGTCATCGGTGGAGCTGTTGTACTGGATCTGGTACATGCGGACTCCAGGGATGTGGCTCTGAGGAGGCCAGCGGATCATCACTGAGCTTGAGGTTATTTCCGAGACACTGACCCGCTGATCAGCTCGAGACTGGCCTCCACTTCCACTACTGTTGGACTTTATGGATGTCGGCATGTCCGAGGGTCCCGGTTCAGGCTCCAGTTTGGGGTCGTAATGCGGCGAAGGGTTCACGACCAACTCCACCGGAGCCGTGGCCTCTCCGGCAGCGTTGGACGCGATGCATGTGAACACGCCGGAGTCTTTCACCGTAGCCGTCAAGATATCCAGAGAGCCGTTCTCGTAGCATACGGTGCGCGTGGTGTTCCCGATTAGCTTCCCGTCCGGACTGACCCAGTGGACGGTCGGCTCGGGGTCTCCGACGGAGCGGCATCTCAAACTAACCTCTTGACCTTCCATCACGAACATCTTAGACGTGTGCCGAGTGATCATGGGCGGCTCGCACACGAACTCCTCCTCGCGAATCGTCCAGAAGTACTTTCCCGCTAGCTCTCGCGGGGACGCGCACGTCTCCAGATCGTCCTCCCGCGTGAGCCGTCGAAGCCAAACCAGCTCGCAATTACAATGCAACGGGTTCCCGCCGAAACTGAGCACTAGCGCGGTTAGCGGCGAGCCTTTTGTTTTCGCGTAGACCGGGATGCGTAGGAACAGAGGATCCGGCGGGATCTTCTTCAGCTTGTTGGACGTCATATCCAGTCTAGCCAATTTGTGAAGATTTGAAAATATCCCTTCAGGCACAAAGTCGATGAGATTGTGATCCAAACTAAGAGTGTTAACGCTGGATAGCATAGATACAGTGTCCCACGGCAAATCCACCAGATTGTTATAAGAAAGATCAAGATCCTCGAGAGTTTCTAGGAAGTCTTGAAAGGCTCCATCCGAGATGCTGTGAAGCTGGTTGTTCGCGAGGATGAGGTGTCGTAGATTCACCAAGCCCTGTAAATGCGTGTCGTCCAGCGCCGTGAGCCGGTTTGCGTCGAGGTGTAGCGCGTGCAGATCCTGCAGGTCGGCGAAGGCGTACGGTTGGATCTGGCTGATGGTGTTTCGGGAGAGCGTGAGGTGTATGAGACTGCTCATGTTAGCGAAGTCTCGGTGGCGCAGGGTGGTGATGAAGTTGTCCATCAGCCGCAGCTCGGCGGTCTGCCGGTCGATGTTGGGTGGGACGAAGAGCAGGCCGGTTTTGGCACACAGGACGGTGTAGGAGGGCAGCAGGTTCTGGCAGGTGCAGCGTTTGGGACACAGCATGGCGTGGGACGGCATGGAGAACAGAGCCAGGACCAGCAGCAGCCGCTCCATGGGTGCAATCCTGCAGGAACCAGAACACAGGGACAAACGCTTTAGCTCTCGTGCTGAGACACTTCCCTCTGTCTGGGAATCTCTCTCCACACACTATGACCTTCCCAAACACACATGCACTCACACACACACAAGCACGCACACACACACATACACACATACACACACAAGCACGCACACACACACACACACACATACACATGCACACACAGGCACAGACACACACACACACAGTCTGGTTCTCTATCTTTGTGGGGACTCTCCATAGACGTAGTGGTTTTTATACTGTCCAAACTGTATATTCTGTCCCCTTACACTAACCCGACCCCTAAACCTCCCCATCACAGGAACCACTCTGCATATTTACAAAAAAATAATAATTCTGTATGATTTATGAGGTATTGTACCCATGGGGACCTCAATTTAGGTCCCACTGTGACACAAGTCCACATGAGTCTGTGTGCATTCAGGTTTAAGTCTCTGATTGTAAAACATGTACACACACACACACACACACACACACACACACATTACAGTTTTTTCCAACTGCTTACACACGTTTTCAAAACTATGTCTCCTTTTTTCAAAACTCTACACACAATTCCCCAAAACTGCACACACAAAATGCAAATTGCCTCACATCTCCTTCAAAATGAAACACTGCATTCAAAATGCCATAAACACACGTCAGAATGAAGCATTTGCATCAAATGGCAAACACTTCTTTCATAATAGTACATTTTTGGATATATCATGCAAACACTGTTGTTCTAAATCTAAAGCTCTTTGGTCTTTCATAGGCGTATATCTACATTTCAATGTAACGTTCTACAGTGACAGTAATCTGCTGAGACAAGTACACTGTAAACCTTATGAATTATTTACACTGGAAACACCAATGCAATGTAGAAACAGAAAATATTTAACATTACTGTTGTTTACAGTAGCATACAACAACACCATAAACATATGTAAACCAAAAAAATATTCTAGAATACAGTAAAGAACACAATTGTTGTGTGTGTGTGGTCCTGGGGGGTCCCAGGAATCCATTGTTCAAAACAGGTAATCTGACCTGTGACCTACTGTAATGTATACTACAGTAAAGCAGTGATTGTGTGATCAGCAATTACTGTAGTGTATGCACATGTGAGGAGTGTGTGTGTGGCCTGGTGAATAAGTGTAGCATTTTTATTGGTTGTGTTTGGAAAAGGAAAGCAAGTCACTTCCCATAATATTTTTGTGCTTTAGGTCGAGAATTGTGTGTAGTGTTTTGAACAAAGTGTTTTATGCAATTTCAAAACTGAGTCAAAGGCTGAGAAATAGCTCATGGTTTTGGAGATTTGGTGTGTAGTTTTGCACTTTGAGTGAGAGGTTTCAAAAATCGTGTGACATGAAAAGATTTTGTGTGAAAGCAGTTGGAAAAAACTGTAAGACAGTGAGAAGGTAAAACTGAGCAGACGTCGTGATACCTACAGTTCTTGCATCTATAAAAAATTGCTAATGCCCAACGGGACTTGTATTCACTCCTTATGCACATTCGCCTAATTACATTAGCACATTAACATTTTAATAACAACATGATGTATGCATTTTCCACATCTGCAGTTGCAAACTGGACTAATATGCATGAAACCGTGCTGTATTGTTTAAAGGGACAGAACACCAAAAAATACATTTCTGTCTTCGGCTGAATGCATGTTTATATGTATTGAGATGTAAAAATAAAAGAAACAGAAAAAAAAAAAATCTGAGCATCCATTCCTTGCCCCTTTTTAAATTAAATTTGGAAAATATGGTTTCTTCTTCAATGGTTCTAACACGGATTAATAGAATAAGCAGATCATTGTCGTGATAATATTGTATGCCTAAAATAAGAATTCAGTATTGATATTTCTGGTATCTGGAAAAGTAGGATAACAAAACACTTAATATATAGCCTATCATATATACATACATATATATATATATATATATTAACCTTAAGTTTACCCTAAACCTGACCACTTAATGTGACAATTTTATATTTTAAACTTGATCTCACATTTACCCGTTTGATTTTTTATTCTGAAGAGGAACAACAGGCTTCCATGTCTTTTGGAAACCTGTATGACATATATATACAGTAGAAGTGAATGGCTGTCAAGCTAATTTAAATTCCTCACATACAGACTTGGAATATACACAAATCCTGTCACACTATTTTCTCCATTATTAAGCTTCATCCACTCGCATTGCATAGTGGGGAAAATAGCTCAACACCTTTAGTGATAAAGTCATAGTATTGAAATATCATGAGAGTAAGTAAATGATGGTAAAAATGATGAGCTCTATCTTAAAACATGCAGGGTTTGTTCATCTCAGTCGCTGCGAGACTGAGAAACTGCTTATTTAATTTCACCAAAGCTGATGTTGAACACAAGATTACTAGATATTATCGTTCAGTCTGGATGTGTTAATGCAGGCATCTATTCCCGTGTTATATAAAACTGCTGTCTCTGCCTTCAATAACATATGCAGGATCTGCAGAGAGAGAGAGAGAGAGAGAGAGAGAGAGAGAGAGAGAGAGAGAGAGAGAGAGAGAGAGAGAGAGAGAGAGAGAGAGAGGACACTGGCTGGTTTTAATAGCCTTCGCTGTGCTAAAGTCAGGATATTTGACACCCCTGAAATTCATATGTGGTTACAGCGAGGTGATAAAAAAAGGCTGTGTGAATATGAATCATTTTTCTATGCCATTGCTTTCACACAAATGCTAATATCTGATTTGTGGCTCTTTGTTTATTGCTTGTGCATACCATTCCATTTTAATAACTTTTATGTAAAAGCACATAAATGCAATTATTTTCCACCGCTCGCGAAGCCGTCGTGAATATCAAGAGGTCCAGGCCTGAGCTTTATCATCGAAGGGATCTCCGACTACACACACACACACACACACACACACACACACATCACCAGCAGGACTTTACCTCTCGCAACCAGTAGGAGGGACCGTTGAGCTTCAGTCCGGGGAACGAAGTGCGAGATGTTGTGTGATGCATTCAGGCGAGCTTAAGCTCCCTCTCTCCATTACACACAGAAAACAGAGTCACGGAAACCCTCAAGAGAGAGCCATTATCCACACAGCTAACTACACACTAAAGCAGTCTCTCACTTTACTTTGCATCGGCTTTTTAGAGGCGTGTGCATTTGCCCGCTCCGATATAGACATGCATCTCACACACACATGGAAAGGCACGACAGATTTCCAAATCTTGCACCGTGGCTCAGACCAGTGATAGTTGTCCTCCTCCTCCTCCCAGTCTCCGCCAGTGAGTCGAACACAACACGGGAAGGATTACCGGGAAAGCGGAGGATGATCTACACGCAGACGCCCCTCGTGTTTAATTCCAGAAACACGCTGACAACGTGAGACTGTGCTGGGCTGTGTCATTATGACAATGCGAGAATACATGGATTTATTCTGCTCGGGATAAATAGATATCAATTGAATTCGTTGCAAAGCATGAATGAATGTCAGTGCAAGTGGATAAAAATGCGGTTAAAAAACACCTCAAAGCGGCTCTAATTAGAGAAGATGAAATGTCAACATGGTCAACATTTTACACTGGCATGCATCCATCCATCTCTCTCTCTCTCTCTCTCTCTCTCTCTCTCTCTCTCTCTCTCTCTCTCTCTCTCTCTCTCTCTCTCCATATCGACAGGATTCATTAATATTTCAGAGAGGACACAGGCTGCTGTGGGTATTTGACACAGTGTGTAAAAATTAAACCGTACTGCACTGGTGCCTTTCTTCAACAAATGAAGGGCAAACACACATAATGCATTATCATCCGTATGAATACTTCATACTTTATAAAGACTTTAGGGTTTAAGTATACAAGGAATTTGTTTTGGTGTACATAAATACATAAAAATAACCTGAAGGCAGAAAAAGTGCACATCCAGGTAATGAGACGTGACGAGTACGAAAGCTTATGCAATGAGAAGTCATATTAATCATTACATATTTTTGGCCAAATTACTATTCAAGTCAAGATGGTTTATACTGACATATCACATTTTTTAACCAACAAATTTGTTTATGCATTAAAAAATATGCACGATAGGCCTATTATTCAATATTTATTTCGGTCATCAAATGGTCATTGATCAATTTCCTATAAAGATTATCCCTTTATTCAAAAGATTATATAGTATAAAAAACATCCAAAATACATATGCAAGTGTTTGTTTTATTACACTTTATATTTGTGTAGATAACATAGGCCACACCAAACTTTACAGTTTTATTCTTTATTCTGAAGGCTTTTACAGAGGCGTTTGTTCATATATCATTCGCCTGGTTTAAATATCATATATAACTCGAATATGTCAACAGAGTGAAGCAAAAATTTTGAATCTGGCTTTATCCAATGTTCAGATTTCTGTTCTGGAAATGTATGCAAATTTAATTACAATTTTAATTTTTTTTAATTACAGGATGCCTCATTTGCATATTTAAACATACAATTTCACAAAACTTGTATGCACAATTTAGATGTGTTCATGTACTGTGATTAATTAACTGTGGAAGTATGATGATATCTGTTAGTTAAAATTGTCACCCTTTTAACCTGTGGTGACTTAGAAAGATTTTCAAACATCGTCTATTACGGTTTAAAGTTAGATTTACTGTAAAATGCCATTGCAATCATCAGGCCATTCGTTTGTGGCGGTGCAAGACATCTCTAAATGTGTCCTGCTTTGGTTTCCCATGACAGTGGTTCAGCATATTTCAGCTTTTGTTCCTTCCATCAGGGATTTATTATCATTGAGAAATAGCAGCAAGAACAGTTTCAGTCTCGCTGTGTCCTTATTTAAAGAATTCAGGACAAATCCACCGAGGGATTAAAATACTTCTTCTTTTTCTCATCTATCTATCTATCTATCTATCTATCTATCTATCTATCTATCTATCTATCTATCTATCTATCTATCTATCTATCTATCTATCTATTTATCTCTCTCTCTCTCTCTCTCTCTCTCTCTCTCTCTATCTATCTATCTATCTATCTATCTATCTATCTATCTATCTATCTATCTATCTCTCTATCTATCTATCTATCTATCTATCTATCTATCTATCTATCTATCTATCTATCTATCTATCTATCTATCCAACTATCCATCCATCCATCCATTCATCTATCTATCTATCTATCTATCTATCTATCTATCTATCTATCTATCTATCTATCTATCTATCTATCTATCTATCTATCTATCTATCCATCCATCCATCCATCCATCCATCCATCCATCCATCCATCCATCCATCCATCCATCCATCCATCCATCCATCCATCCATCCATCCATCCATCCATCCATCCATCTATCTATCTATCTATCCAACTATCCATCCATCCATCCATCCATCCATCCATCCATCCATCCATCCATCCATCCATCCATCTATCTATCTATCTATCTATCTATCTATCTATCTATCTATCTATCTATCCAACTATCCATCCATCCATCCATCCATCCATCCATCCATCCATCCATCCATCCATCTATCTATCTATCTATCTATCCAACTATCCATCCATCCATCCATCCATCCATCCATCCATCCATCCATCCATCCATCCATCCATCTATCTATCTATCTATCTATCTATCTATCTATCCAACTATCCATCCATCCATCCATCCATCCATCCATCCATATATATATCTACACACACATTGGGTTTCCATGTTTTAAGGTGACCTTTAAAATGTAAAAACTGTATATTGTATATTCTAAGTATTGTATATGATGTATCTGTATTTCTATTCTACTGTAGATCCTAACACTAACCCCTAAACACAACTCTCACATATATTATTCTGCATTTTTTACTTCTGTTATATTTTTACAAAAGATCAAAAGTGACTAGGACTGTTCTTGTGGGGTTCCCAAAACCTCAGGTTTACCAGGACCACACACACACACACACACACACACACACACACACACACACACACACACACACACACACACACACACACACACACACACACACACACACACACACACACACACACACACACACACACACACACACACACTCCACATCAACATAACTTCATGTCTATCTTATTTCTCCAGAGGATACAGTTCAACACAACAGCAATAACATTTTCGTCTGAGAGCGTGTGTTGTTCAGTGTGTGTGTGTGTGTGTGTGTGTGTGTGTGTGTGTGTGTGTACAGACAGAGTCCTCTAATGTTATGCAGATTACACAGAGGTCTCTAACCTGCCCGGAAAAGATGCATGCTGATTGTGTCCGTGTCCCGCTGTTACTCCCTCAGTCCCTGCCGCAATCTCTCCGTCTTTCTTTGCTCATTTACAGCCGAGTCAACAGCAGAATCAGGCGGTGATATTTAAACAAAGACAGACCTCTTCACTTCTCCACCCTGATGACCCCGCGTCCCGCAGAGGAACACTTCTCTTCACTGGGCTATCAAAGGATGATAGTGGGACTTCACTGTACTAGCATGCTTGTTACCCAACCAAACCCGCGACACACTGTTCCCTCCAGCTTCTGATGGACTTTCTCTCTGTTCCCTGTGACGGCCAGCCATCCGTGAGTTTAATGTACACAGGTGGGGGTTTGGATACGGTCGAGGCTGCTGTACTTTGACCAGTTGAGTGTTGAATAATTGGGGTTTTAAAAGAGAACGAAACGAGTAAACGCTGGCCAGGCAATTAGCCTTCGCAGTGCATTAAACACAGGGCATCAACACACACATGAACACTACAGCGTGAGGCTTTCACAGCGCAGGTGTTTCTGGCCTGAGCTTTCACTGAAACGAATTGCTAATCGATAAACGCCTCCTACCGTTAGCAAACATCCATAAACTTTAGTGTCCTTGTTTGTTGATTTGAAACATGTTTTATGACCTGACTGAATATGTAGTCTGAGTTATCCGAATATACTGTCTGTATATATTAGTATATCATAATGAAATATAACAATTTAATATATAATAGTACAGTATATACTGTACTATAACCGTTATCATTTAAATAGTGAGCCTCGTTAATAGTACGGTGGGGTTTTGTGGGGACATGAATTAAAGCTATGAAGTCCACAGTGATTTATTCCTCCTGTGGTTGAGTTTACACGACACATTTCACAGCGTGTTTATGCCTTTGCTGAATATTCTCTTGCAATGGAGGTCCATAATGTTTATGAGATATTTAATAGTCTATAAAGTCACCCTCTCTCTGCAAAAAGACACACACCATCACACCTCAGAAACATCCGTAACTCAATCTGTGTCTCAGAACTGAACTGAGAACGTCTTCCAGTCGTCAACGCTTCATTATGGAAGAAAACAGCGTGTGCTGAAAAAATCTAAATGGATTTTATAGAAGTAGAAATTCCTACAACTGCTGTAAATGCATGGTTTTATACATTCACACCTTATATATATATAAACTTTTATATTTAACTTCTATTTATTTTGTTTATAACATGCAACATTGGTTGACATATTGTTCACAAGCTGTTTTATTGATGTCTTTCTGAGGTTAAAACACTGATAGACATTATACATTTCTGTAAGTTGTACTGTATCTTTCAACATTGCTTCTGATGTTCATTTATGTTTTTTTATGTAATTATTATTCTTTTTTTTTTTTTTTTCATTTAACCTTAATTTAACCAGGTGAGCACATTGAGAACACTTTCTCATTTACAATGGCGACCTGGCCAAGATAAAAGCATCGAGGTACAAAAAAAACATAAAGTTACACATGTAATTCACCTTTGGCTAAGCCCCGCCCCCCTTAGTTACTGTTGCTACGTCCGTCAACTTAATCTGGGCTCTGGTTTGGTATCAACATGGCTTATGCTGTGACGCTCTTCCTGCTGAAATTTTATCAAACTTTTATAAAGCAGCAAATAAAGTGTCAGATAGAAGTAGGCAAAAGGGGCTCAGTGTGCGTTCGAAGGCTATATTCAAGACATACCGGAGAAACGCAAGCAACAACAAGATCCATATAGAGGCAAAAGCATAACGGTCACAGTCAAAACATGACCCACCGAATATCCTAATGGAGACGGAGACTGGGACTCACAATATCAGGAGCAACACTGTTCATGCAGAGCTGGGTCTCTATTCACTTCTATAATCATTATTACAAAGCAAACGGACTACGCGAGTATAAAGTTGTGTTTATTAGCAGCGTGTGCTAGCGTATCAACAATTAGGGTGGAGAACCGAAATCATGACCTAAACCAGCATAAAACTGTGTAACTAGTATAACTCACAGTAAGGTTAAAAGCTAAATGTATCTTAGACACAAAAGTGTGTTGTTGATCTTGAGGGGTTTCGCTGACTGAGGACGTCCACACAGTTTAATCCAAAGACGACACTTGTCAGGATTTGACGGTTTTGGGAAGGGAAAAACGGACCCCCCTCCAACCTCTCTGGAAAACGCGTATCTGTGTTACAAATTCCCCAGACACAACGCTTAACTATATTTTTGATAAAACTACGACGGTAGCCTGCCGAGACCAAAAATATGAGACGCCGGTGTTAAAGTCAATGGAGCGCTGTGAACAAGTGTCGGACCGCTGTGGAGCTCGTTCTTGCTGGGCTGTGATTGGTCAATCTACATACAGGGTGTGGCTTAGCCAAAGGCGACTTACAAGAAAAAAATACACAGTAAACACAGTAATGCAGTATGTAGGTCAGCAGATCAAACATTTAAAATGTTGTACAAATAGTGCTAAAAGGTGTCAATATATGGAGGTAAATAATTGGTAGATAAGTGACGTTGCTCTGTGCCGTACAGTCAATGGAGAAAATAAGTGTAGAGGTCTAAGGTAGAGAGATACTGTAGTCAGGTACAAAATGGCTATGCTTAGAACAATATGAAAGGTGGCAAATGGCAAAAGATGGCAAATGACCATGGCTGGATGGGGAGTATGCAAAAACAAAAAGAGAAAAACAGAGACGGCCATGGTAAATTAGAGTGTACTAATAAATGTATTAATGGCAAAAGAGTGAGTCGGGTTAGCATGTGCAATGGTCAGACAATAGATTCGCTAATAGTAATTGAAGGTGGTTAGCGGGACAATGGATTCAAGCTTCAAAGATTTTTGAAGTGTATTCCAATCATTAGCAGCGGAAAGTCATATACCTGCTTGAACAAAGTTATTAAAGTGTGAGAAAAGACTTGCACTGCTGCTAGAGATGTCATGTCACATTTAAGAGCTTCAAAATGCCATTTATTGTTTCGAATTTCGTGATAAAATGGACAGAGTTTAAATCTGAGACATTGTTTTTTTTATCAGAAGTAACAGAGCTCTTTGTGATTATTGGATGGGATGTGCGCTAATGTTTGATGTAGGGAAACTGCGGACCTGCAAATGGCTGGATTTACATTACGGGAGATTCAAATAGATCCGGCTTTAACATCAGCTAATGCGTTTAACTCCAACAACTCCAACAACAAGAGACTTGTTCTTCACACAGTATGAGTTGCAGACCGACATGTTTTACACCACCTTTTGATTGACAGGATATAATCGGCCCTGATCATCAGATGTTTTGAACAAATCGTGAAAATAATTGCTTTTATTGGCTGATACCGATTATTGGCCAATACACCAGTGAATCCCTAATATATATTTATATATATATATATATATATATATAAAGCAAATAAATAAAATCAATAAATTACATTTTTGATGTCACTATTTAATTATCTTGATCTTGCCTCACTTACATTATTGTTCTGTGGTATGGGGTAGTACGTATAAAACTACATTAAAACCAATTGTTATGTTACAAAAAAGAGTTATTCGTTTGATCCATAAAGTTGGGTTTTCGGAACACACAAACTCATTATTTTTAAGATCTAAAATTATGAAGTTTCAGGACATTGTCGAGTACCAATTATTACAAATGCTATGCAAAGCTAGGCACAAATTGTTACCAAGTAAAATACAAAAAAGGTTCCAAGACCGTACTGGTGGTTATGAGTTACGTGATGAATTAAACTTTAGGACGCAGAAACACAGTACAACTTTGAAAAGTTTTAGTCCTACAGTTAAGGGGGTTCAATTGTGGAATAATTTAGAGATAGAGATAAAACGATTTCAAACATCAATCATTTCAAATATAAATACAAAATAAAGATATTTGAAAAATATAGAGAAGAAGAAATGAATTAGCATTAGGTGCAATCATTATTGCTAGTGTACATAATTATCTTTGGTTGTTTTGTTTTCTTATTGATGATGACATTGTGGATGTTTAGTTGCTTTGCATTATGTTCCTGGTACTACTGTTACAAAGAGCTTTTAAGATAAATACAACATTATTTATTGATGTTGTACTTGTGATTGTTTTGTTGCTTTAGCACTATGTTCCATGGTTCTATTGTTGTACTAATTATTGATGGTACTATTGTAGCACTATTTTTTGATATTGTCCTAGTGATGTTTTGTTACTTTTGCATAAGTTATGGTAGTACTATTTATTGTTGTTGTCTGTGTGTTTTTGTGCTTTTGCTCTATGTTCCCTTGTACTATTGTGGTACTGTTTATTGATGTCTTTGTGTTTGTTTGTTTGTTTTGCTCTAAGTTCCCTTGTACTATTGTTGTATAGTTTATTGATGTTGTCCTTGTGGTAGTCTTGTTGCTTTTGCACTATGTACTATTGTGGAAGGAACATTTTTTTCTTTTAATGTATTAATTCTGGGGGTGGGCGCTTATAAGCTATAGCTTCAGCCCTCTCCTTTTTGAGCAGAATGATTAATGCTCAAATAAATAAATAAATTAGAATATATCTGAAATAATATGTTGGACATTTTATGGTTCTGTATGACAAAATTAAAATCTGTTTGGATGGTTCTGTTATTTATTTATTTTTTAAATGAGTTCAACAAAATATGTCTAATCATTTATGAAAACAAATCTACCCATCAGAGAACAAACAGACCCAGTTTGTCTACATAAATGCCTCTGTTGTGTGTGTTGATCTGCGCTTCAGTTTATTCCTCTTCCTGTCGCTTCAATCCAATTTACATTTTAACATCCCATGGGAAGTGTCCAGTTTAATTCAAGCTATCGTGATTTTCATTAAGCCAAATCTTAAATTGTAAAAAAAAAAAAATCCATCCCAGTTATACAGACAATTCCAACATTCACAGTCACCTA